>NC_092205.1:2495803-2499947 GCF_043381705.1 Parasteatoda tepidariorum
TATATATATATATAGTAGATTAAAAAGTTATTGAAATTGCAATTTATGTTAATTATATTTTATTTGAGTTCATTTCTCATAAATTTTCTGTTAATCTTGAAGTAAATTTTGATCAAAATAAAGTGTTATTTTGTATAATGAAAAGATGAACCCCCTATCTGAAACACCAAACCACTGACCAGTCGCAAAATACAACTCAAATTTATTACTAGACCATTCCAAGAGACTCATAAAAATTCAAGTTAAATACTTCACATTTTAGCTTTTCAAAATGGCTAACGCCTTCCGCTTTTTGAGCATGTCAATGGAGCAGTCTTTTTGACGTATTTCTTATTCGTGAGTAAATTTATTTTTCAAGGAAACACAATAAAATGTTATTTTTCAAGCTTCCAAATCGAACACGTTTTTCGACAACCTTCATTATTTAGAAGCAACTTAGCGTGAATAAAAAGAAAATGTATTTTTATCGTTGTCAATGCCTGTGCCAAAAGCACGAATTTAAAAATTTAATGTAAGCACAATTTTTTTTTTAAATTTAAAATACGTTTTACTCCTTCCAAACTGAGTATTTAAGATTTTATTTACAGATTCGTTTCGTTAGCCTGTAAATTAACAGGCTTGAAGTTCTCACTCCTTACTTAATCCCTTACAGTTTTCTAATCATATATGGGTCTTCTTTTTTTTTATATGCTAAAAAAAACTGTCAAAATATCGCCAAGCTATCATAGACGCCATTTATGTCCGAATTATTATTTATTAAATGGTGCAACAGTTTTTGTGCTAGCTTTGTTGTATAGCTAGCTTTGTTGTAAATAGACCAAAAAGTTTTCTTAAATTAAAGTAATTAAAAAAGTGATAAAAATTATATAAATGCCTTTATTTATTTTTGTTATATGTCCTTATAATAATGGTCAAGTTTTCCATTTTATTTTTTACAAAATTTAAAATATTTTAAATTCTGCCTTGTCCGCGGAGGAGATGTAATAGTCAATGGAGGAGACATTTTATGTTATAAAATATAAAATGTCAATGAAGACTAATTCATTAATTATTGGGTACAACTGATGTGTGTTTAACATTAATGAATAAATAATAAAATATTTCTTTATTAGAGCTATTTCCGATTAATCATGCTGCTATGAAAGGAAACATCCATTTTTAACCAAGGTGTACAATTTTTTAAGTAACTCTTACTGAATATTAATAAATTAAAATGTAAAGACTATTAAAATAAAAATTCAGACTCCACATGAAAGTTGAGTGCTGAGGGTACTCTTTTATGAACATTTTATGCAAGTTAAACATACTGTCATCCAAAAAATGTTTTTGCTTTTTCTCTTTTCTTCTTGTTGTTGTTTCTTTTTTCCCTGGGCACAAACGGCTTGCTCTATCAATTTCTAGAAATTTAAGTACATTTAATCACGATTTTTCTGTTAAATCTTTTTCTGATACAGATTTTAAAGTTTCTTACTCTTTTTTTTATTACTTTCTTCAAACAATGTAGGATTTTATTTAATTTCAGGTCTAGCTTGTCTCATACTAAGTTTTTTCTGTTCCCTTCTCTTTTGCATTTGAACATTTGATTGCCTTCTTTTTTTAAATTTTGGTTTTGCCATTTTTTTCCCTAAAATTTGAAAAGAAAAAAAAGTTAAACAATATAGAAATTATTTAGAAAAATTGCCAATACTTACTTCTCCGATAAGAAAAATTTTAAACTTAATTGATTTTCTTTAAAAATATAAACAAGTTAACACATTTGTTTCATTTTAAAAAATATCAATTAAAAGAAAATAGTTTTTTAATTATTAAAATTGTATTATGGTTATCTAACACATTGTCTCTTCCATTGACTGTGTCTTCTCCTCCGTGGACTTGTTATGTCTACAGAGGGGACGTCCACGGAGGAGACAAAAACTAGTTCTTGAATTTTACTGATTTTTAATTTTGAAGTTACAAAAATGGGGCAATTCTTTTTATTAAATATACTATTTTTGCAATCTAAAATTCATCTATCAAAAATAAAATAATTTTCTCTTGCCTTCGTTATGATGTCCACGGAGTATACGGTGAGAACTTTACCAAACCCCAGTTGAACACAACAATCCAAAACTGACACCAAAGAAAACAAAAAAAAACTGATAGTTAACATTAGAAAACGGAATGGTTACCTTTCCCAGCAGCTGTCTTATAGGAATTTCGCACATGCTGCGCTTTATTGCATATTTACTGAACTATATTAATTGTCCATGGAGGGAGATTTCATTTTTGATGGACAAAGTTTACTAGTCATTTATTTTATAAAAATAAATTTTTATAAAAAAAATATTAAATAAAAAGTTACCATAAGCATATAACTAGATAAAACTACACAAATCATTAAAATAACATTTAAATTGTTTAAGAGCCATTAAAAATTATTTTGTGTCACAGACGTAGGGACGTCCATGGAGGGGACTTTGAAGTAATGTTTATTAAAAAATAAGAATGAAATATTAAATACATTTAGCAGAAATGCATATGATTTGTTAGTTAGAACTTTACGAAAAATGATAATATTTATTATGACTAATATTTATTACTAAGGGACTTAAAAAATCACCTTTTTGTGAGAATGACCCATAAGTTATTGATGCAGATACTTTAATAATACGTTTTTATGCAGTAAAAGATTCCGTATTCAATTATAAATTACTGGCATTTTTGTTGCATTATTAGTAATATCTATTTTACCATCAAATATTATAGCGTAATTTTTTCAGTAATATTTATTTAATTAGGGTGAGACGATGATTTTACAGTAATTATTACTGTAAAAATTTCAGTATATCAAATTTTTTGATCCGTGATATGTACCTTTAAAAATGGATTTTACTGTGAAATATACCGCCACCCTGAGTGTCGGACTTTTTACCGTAATTATATTTTGAATTTTCTACAGTGTAGGAGACTTTAGAAAATCCGGAGGAGGCACAAGAGACATTTGGAAACAATAATAGAATCAGAAACGGCTCATATCATATGCATTACATATCATATATATTTATTGCATCATATGTATGCTGTATTGTCATTGTACAGTCTTGTTCAGATCATGTGCATTATTGTATTATATAATTTTATCTTTAAATGCAAATATCGAACATTGAAACGGATAAATGCCATTTCCTCTTGATTATAACCAGATTATTGAATGAAAATTACAAATTACTTCAATGAATAATACTAAAATCTTATTTTTATTAATTAACTCTACATAAGGCCGTGGAAAGTCTATTTCCCTCCAACTTAAAAATGCCAACGGGAAGCAATTTTTCCACCTAGGATTTGAGCGGCCATCTGCTGATAACTTTAGACTACTAATGCTTTGTATGCTAACTACCAATGCTTTGTATGCATATATCTTTGTATGCTTTTAAGTAAATATAGGTGTGAGGTCAGGGAGAGATGCTTACTACTGGGAAGCTATTTACTCCTCTGCATTATCTGTTCGTTCATTTGATCATTCCTCTTCGGGTTTATATATAGATATAAACAAAGTGTTATAAATTCCGATATTCACAAGCAAAAAAATTAAATTGGTGGCCAATTCTTTACAAAAGATTAAAGTTTGAAACTCTCACCCACCTTCACCCCTAAATATGGTCTTTAAAATCAATAAATTTTTGGTAATAAGTTAAAAAATTTGTTTTTATATCAATCTCGTTTCAACCTATCAAATATTTTAATGTGACATAACTAGAATAAAATAACTCCTTGAATAAATTAAACAGATTCAGTTCCTCATAATATTGGGACAAAATTTAAACTTAACTATTTCAGTTTAATCCTAAAATGTGATTTTTTTTTCCTTATCAATGATTGTTTTATTTTTGGTTATTATAAAACTATAAATAAATGTTTCAACATTAGAAAGTCAATTCTCCGAATATAATTGCAATTTCAAATAATTAATATTTAATGAATATTTCAATTGCATAAGTCGATTGTACAATGTGTATGTATAAAATATATCAATTAAATAAGCAAGACTAATCAAAAACTAAATTTAACTTAATGTAAATGTAAATTAAATGTAACGCTTAATGACTGCGAAAGGGTAAATTTTCATGTTTATCGTATGTTGCGTGGTAAGGTAATATATATA
>NC_092205.1:2500065-2570852 GCF_043381705.1 Parasteatoda tepidariorum
TATATATATATATGATGAAGTTTCTCTGTAATGTAATCAAGGTACATCGTTTTTAATCTTAAGTCTTTATTTATTTCGTCAAGTTTTATTTAGCGTTTAATTTTAAAGAATAAAAAAGAATTATAAATGTAATGAAAGTAGGAAATAATTTGAGACGCTATTCAAACTTTATATTACAAGTAAATACTGTTAAATATAGAATAGATTGATAATTTACGGGTTATTAATATCATTATTTTTATTAATTTGTTTCGCAATTGCACCAAATGTTCAAGAAATAAAAATGTTATTTGCAAGGTATCATAAATTAAGCTACGTTTTTTGAAACTCGCCAATGAATGGTCAAAATAAGTCCTTTGGAAAACGTGGTGGGATAAGACAGCTATAGACTTTATCAGGATAACGTTGCATTTTCCGAAATTTTTTCGTTCACATTCTTAGAAATTTCCCTAAAATTCGGAGTGTTGGCCATATAATACGCAACTCTCTCTCTCTCTCTCTCTCTCCTTGACAGATGGCAGCACTTTACAAAGTGGCCTAGTTCTACGGTTCACCTTGATTTGACTACGAAATCGCCTGAATATAATGTTCTCAATCAAATTTCTTTTAACTTTTACGAACATTAAGTTTCCTGACAGTTAATGGATTTATATTGTGAAAGGAAAGCAAGGTCAGACCTGTTCATATTTCTCCATGTTAGCTTTACTGCCATAATATTATTTTTACGGTGAGTGACTAAAACACTTTTTGTCTGTAAATAAATGTAATTTAGAGGAGAAATTTTTAGGTTGTCACATTACACTTCTTAATTCTTGGGAAACAATTTTGCTATGTATCTATTTATAAGATGAAAAGATAAATAGATACAATAATATTCGAAAACAATATTTTATTTTACTATAAAGATTGACCTCATATTTTTTTATCAGGGAACATGATGTAGTTGCACATCCCCGGCAGATGATCAGCAGAGCTAAACCAGGTCCATGATTTTGTGCACCCTAAAATAGTCCAATAGCATCACAGGATTGTCCGTCATACCTTGTCTGGAAAGCCCCAGGCAAGCAAGAATGCGGTCATGGGATGGTTGTTTATTATAGCACATGGTGCAGGTATCAAAGCACCTGCAACGTCCTGAATATTTTAAAGATCTTAAAGTGATCATTGACAAAGCGAGTGAGAGGGATCTAGTCGGCTGCATACAAGGGAGCCTTCAGGCCTTATACCGGTGGTGTGATGGTGGGATAAGCCAAGAGTCACTAAGCCTTATCTTAGCAATGGGATGAGTCACTGGCGATACATCTTATCTTGAACATCACCTGCGGCAAACACTTCTACTTTAACTAGTATTGAGGCATAGAAGATTTTAATAAGAGAACAACATTAAACTGTGTAACAGTACTTTTTATTGCAGACGTATATTAAAACATATTTAAAAACTTAATAAACTGACACGCCATCAGTATTTCTTAGAATTTTAAATAAATCGTATCACATCATTTAAATACTTATATAATTTTATATTTAGATTTACTAACTTAGGATATATAAATAAATTTTATCTCCTTTATAGTTTTTATCATATCCAAAATTTTGGCACAAATATGGCAAAATATAGCGATATAATTTTATATTAATATTTACCAGCTTAGGATATATAAATAAATTTTATCTCTTTTAAGTTTTGATCATACCCAAAATATTGGCGAAAGCATGGCAAATTTTTTTGGAAACATTTTTTTGTCCCCTGAGCTGAAGTATATTTTAATGAGAAAAGAATTAAATGTGCGAAAAAGAAGTTAAATCGAGAAAATACTTTTGAATAAGCTTTTTTTTTCATTTAAGAAAAAAGTGAAATTCAGAAAAAAATTACTGAAAGAAAAAATCACAAATTTTAAGAATTAATAGTTTCCGTAACAAATACTTCTCTGTGAGAAATAAAAATGAAGATTCAAAAATCTTTTTATAGAAATACACCATTACTCTAGTTTTATTGAAACAGCACAGTAATCGGATTTCGCCGATGGAAAAATAATGAAGAATTAAGTTTTTTCAATAATTACAGCACTTTTTGCTAGAGAAAAACAATGTTAATGAGGGTCTTATTATGAGGAAAAACAAACGAAATAATAAACAGATTAAATAATTCAGATTATGTGAAGTGGAAATGTTTGTTGTACTTTTCAAAACTAAAGACTTTTGTATTATAGGAGAATTTCTTTTCCATTAGTGTGACATATTATCCTTCAAAGCAAATACTTAATGTAGAGTATTAAATTAAAATTGTTCTCATAAATTCTTTTTCTTATATTTTTTTAATAGCATAAGCTATTTTTAATAAGGATATTACTTTTCCTTTTGTGGATACTACTAAAATGGAACAGCTATCATGAAATAGAAAACTTCAGTTAGTTTTTAAAGGAATCTTGATTTCTTACGCTCTGCAATGTGGTGTTTCAAAATGAAATGCCTGTCATACCAATCCCAACGAATATTCTTCTGTCATCTGTCATGATTTGTGTAAATCAAGAAAAAGAAACGAAAAGAGTTATAAATGCACTTGCCGCTTTTTAAAATTTTTAAGTCTTAAAGTCCCTCCATTTTTAAAATTAAAGTATGTCAAGCAATATAAAACAATATTTTCAAAATAAATATCTTTGCACCAAAAATGAGGTCAAGGTCAAAATTAACGGATACTTGAACAAATATTTTGGTTTATATGAACTGCTTGAAATAAAAAAAACAATTTTTTGAGGCTTTATAACTAGTCATGCCATCCGGTGACGAACTTTGCAACTAATTTTCAAATATGACGAGAAATATTTTTCCTGAGAAGAAGACACAGATATATCAACCTATACAGATTTATCTTCTTCCCTTTTTTTTTTTTTTTTTTTTTTTNTTTTGAATTTTTTAAATCTTTCGTTCCTTTTGATATATCACTTGTTTCATTTCATAATATTTTTTATTACATAATGTTTCCTTAATAATACCTATCGCTCGTGATCTGATGCAAAATCAGCGTATCTATGCATGCATGGCGTATTTATAGATGGTTTAGTGCTTTATATATACATGGAAAAAGAATGGGGAATAGTTCTAGATAAAATACACTTTATAACGAAATTATTTTCACATACGATATACATTCAATTGTGTCAATTTTGAAATGTTACAAAAGTTTGGTACCAACAAAGACATCAATAAAACAGTTTTACGAAACCTTGAAAATATGGAAATATTTGTTTTCAGTTTCTATAGGACAAAAATATAAAAAATCCTTCTAAAATATATTGGTTGAATTTCTGAAATTTTCCAAACATATTTGATACTCAACCGTACTTTAAAAAAATAATAATTCAGTTAATTTTCTAAATATAAGTTTAAAAATGAGATGTATCTGTGTATTTATAAACAAGTTTGCTCAATAACATTTTTATACCTTCATAACTAGCGCAATGTTTCCTACAATGTCTTAAGAACAATTCTACTTTATACAATTTTACATAGGAGCAAATTTACTTATAATTAGACAGCGGATAATACGCAATTACATACGTGCATATGCAATTGCATATTTTAGCACTTTTTACCATTTGTGCATATAAATGCATAAAAAGGTATATTTGCTCTTATAAATGCATATTTTCAGCATTTTATCGCTTTTCCCTCCTAAAACCATATCACTATTCTTTTTTATGTTAGCATAAGGAACGCTTTAAATTTTGTCTTGTCGTTCTTTATCACCTGAAAGGGTCAGCTGGATTGATGTTGCTGGGGGTGATTGCAATCACGTGAGAAAGATGTAGAAATGAGGTGTGTATCGGGAAGGGGGTACAAAGGGCCCACCCAAGCAGACATTCGTCATAGAAACCTCAGAAAGGGATGGTCAGATATTCTATGAAGGGATGTCTTTTCCTGGAATAAATAATTGTCAATCTGTGTGGGAAAAATAAGGCTTCTGTGGTAGGTAGAAAATGACCTCCCTTTCCTGTGATTGATTAGTTAAAAGGTGGAGTGAATACATTTTCGGAGAGAGCTGCTATTCTAACATATTTCGATAGTCCATCCGATAGATAGATAGTTTCGACATCCATCAGTTGAATACGTAGTTAGTGAAGCTTCGAACGTGATTTTTGACTGCTGAATTTTATAATATGCCAAAAATTAAGTCGACTAAATCAAATTTAATGAAGACATGGATTTCGGACTATGGGAAGGACTTTACGACCGATGGGGAAATAGTATTTTGTGTGATTTGTCAAAAACACATTTCCTGTGAAAAAAGTGCCAAATCGATCAACATATAAAGACTAATGCTCACTCCGCGAAGAAAAAGCAGAATACAAAAGGATTTGTTCGAAGTTTATTATCTATTCCCGTTCAAGCAGCTAAAAAGGAAAGTGATTTTTCTAGTGATTTATGCAAAGCCTTAGTAAACAGCAATATTCCTTTAAAAAAGTTAAATAATCCAAACTTAAGACAGTTTTTAAAAAAATATTGTACCAATCAAATCATTCCCTATGAATCGACTTTAAGAAAGAACTACCTTCAACCGATATATAACGAAGTACTGGAATTGGAGATGGCCCTATATGGATTGAAGTCGATGAGACGACAGATAAGTGCGGTCACTATATTGCTCATTTTATTTGCGGAAAAATGGATAATATTCCTACTAGACCACATCTTCTAGCAAGCAAAGCCCTTGAAAAAGTCAATCATTCAACCATAGCAAGGTTTGTCAATGATTCTATCAGATTATTATGGCCTGATAGAGATGGTTCTGAAGATGTTTTGATTTTTGTCAGTGATGCCGCTCCATAAATGGTCAAATCTGCAGCAGCACTAAAATTTTTTATCCCAGAATGCTTCATATTACATGTTTGGCTCATGCTATTCACAGACTGGCTGAGACAGTTCGAGAAGTATTCTCCTCTGTGATGAGAAAGTTTTTCTCAAGGCACCTGTGCGCATAAAATTGTATAAAGAAATGTATCCTGATTTGCCCTTACCTCCACAGCCTGTGATAACTAAGTGGGGTACATGGATTGAAACTGCACGTTTTTACGCTAATAATTTTGATGCAATAAAGTCATTTGTAGATGCAATTGACAGTTCCTGTGCTTCTTCAGGTTATGTCACAAAAGAATTGCTACAGGATATCTCTTTGCAGAAGGACTTGGCCATAATTGACACTCACTTGTGGAGCAATAACCAAGCTCGAAACACGAGGTCTTCCCCTGGCTGAGGCTATATCCGAAATTGAAAAAATTCAACAGTGCATCAATGTTCTTCCAGACTCAGTTGGGAAGAAAATAAAGAAAAAATGGTGTTTCGTTCAAAACAAAAATTCGGGTTTTGCAGCAGTGAAGAAGATAAATGATTTTCTTAATGGAAACGAAACTGAACTTCCAGAGAAAGTAAAACCAATGAGTACGAAATTGTACAAGTTTTGTCCAATAACATCGATTGACGTGGAGAGGTCATTTTCTGCTTTCAAAATGATCTTTGATGACCGACGACATCAATCACCCTTGAAAATTTGGAAAAACACTTAGTTGTGTATTGCAACAAAAATTATTCAGTTTAATAAAATCTTTCCGGAAAATGTGATGATTTTTCTTCTCTCATTTATCATACTTCAGTTTTAGGCTTTTTCTTCAGAAATGTGTAGATTCAAGTAAGAAATACTTCGATTTTCTTCCTTTTAATGTTTTAGCTGTGTTTGTTGGAAAAAGTAAGTAGTAGTATTTAAATAAGTTGAACTTTCAATTTCTATTTTAAATGCATATTTCTAGTTTTAGGAGCATATATTCAAGTATTTTAGTACATATTTGCCCGCATATTTTGTCCGTTTTTTAGTGCAAATAATCAGCTGTCTACTTAGAATATAAATTTCAGGCCCTATTTAATGAGTATGGTGTTTAAATGTTTTATTTTGAATAGCTCATCTTGAATTGTCATGCTTCAAAATGAGAGCGGTGCGGACAATGTGAGACATTTTGAGCTTCACCTTCCCCAAACTGCAGATATCCACATTGATAACCATCCACTAATAGTGCACAATCCGCATTTTATCTATAAATTGCAAAGGCTAACACTAATATCACGTTGATGACGGAATATTTCTCTAGATGGCGCTCTCTGATTTTTCCACCTGACACACCAGGTGGCATAATCATATTGTTTTTGTGTAGATAGGAGTCTCAAAAATGAGAACGTGTTGAACTACTTCAAAAAACAAGCGAGTATCACAAAAATTATCACATATTGTATCATTTTTGAGAAAACAGTAGCTTTTTTTAAATGAAAATTATTTATCGATTTATTGAATCAAAATATATTTACTCTAAAATTTTAATCTTCTGAAACATAATTATTTTTATGCATCAATATAAAATCGTTTAAAATTTCCTCCCGGCAAATAAAATTCAAATAATACTNGATTAAACTATATATATATATATATATAAACAATACCACATTATTCCTATTAAAATGTCGCAAATTCAATATGAGCAAATATACTTATTTTTTATAAATAATTATATGAATTTATTTGCTAAGAGTAAAGCAGTCATTGTTATGTTGACATTCCTCTTTCTTTTTCCATGTGAATTTAATTTGTTTTTCACCAAGGAAAATATTAAATTCCCCAATTATCATATTCATTATTTTTGCAACCTCATTAAGGTTTCAGACAATCAATTTTTTTTTCAAACAATAAGTACCAAAAATAACTACTTTCTTGAGAAATTTTTTTTTCATAACTTGATACTCTATTCTAATTTTATCGAGATTTTTATCTTTTTTTTATTTTACGGAATAAGATTTTTACTTTATATTTCTTTTTGAAGATAAAAATTATTCCAACTTTTAGTTAAAGGGTATAAAAGATAGATTATTAATGTAATTCTAGAAATTTGTTTACATTTATTACATTTCCTTTAAGAGATAAAAAAAATTTATTACGACTTTCAGTTAAAATGCATTTAAAATATATTATTAATGTTATACCTGAAATTTCTGCTGTCAAGGAAATGCTAAAGATTTTTTTTCAACATCAATTTTTTATTTCATGAATAAACCTTATGTTTCATAATTAAAAAGTTGCAAAAGCTAGTTAAAATATTAATGAATAAATCAAATTTAAATTTCATGAACATTTTTTAAGGATGAAAGAAATATGTTTTATAATTTTTCTTATTATATTTAAGTTTGCTTAATAATTGTTTGAATAATGATTGTTTATTGATAAAAAATCTATGAAAAACCTAAGAACCTATTTTAGAATACGTGTACGGTAATACAGGCATTCAACAACACGTGCAAGATTTTTTTTGTTTTTGTGTTGTGAAAAATTGAATATTTATTTAAGTATTGTTATGCTATAAATTAAAAAAAAGTATGTATTAAGTTTCATTTTTTACTAATAGCAGGTAACTAACGTTATTTAAAAAAAATCATAAGTCTGTGAGAATTATAATTTAATAAATTTCTTTCCTTAAAAACAAATTGAATGAAATTTTTTAAATCAAAACTTGGCTGGGGACATTTAAAATCGTACTATTTGTTTTCTTTGGTAAGATTCATTGAATCAAAATATTTTATATTATTTATATTACTTTTTTTGATAATTTTCTTAACAGCCTGGGAAATTTCTTCAAAATTCTTCGTAGAGAAATGCTTCTTATTATAATATTAAAGTAAGATTTACGGAACTTTTTTCATAAGATATTCTTACTTCCCATTTCAAGATTAAGTTTTAAAGAAAATATACAGTTAAAAAATTCCATATGTATTATTTATATATTTTTTTATATAATTAAAATACAGATCTTTGGTGACTTCTTAAATCTGGACACAGGTTGAAATCTGCATTTACGAAATTGGACGTAGCGTTTATTTCCTTTTTTAAATTCCTTTTTCTTTTTTAAATGGTTTGACTAAACTAAGTTAGTTAGAATAAACTAATGAATCAATATCACCCATTAGTAACAATCATTTTATACATTTTACACATTTTTTACACATTTTTGACTTCTAAATGGGAAGATATAACCTGAAAAGTCACATTTAAAATAAACCCAACCTCCCCGATCCCGAGATTTGGAGTTGTTTAATTCGTGTAGAGAATTTAAAAGGAGCATTTTAAACTGTGTCCATTTTTGTTGAGATGCATTTCGAGTCATGTTCATTTTCACAACTGCGCATTTCGAGCTGTGTCCAATTTCGTAAATACGATATTTTTAACTGTGTCTATTTTCGTAATAATGCATTTAGATTTTTTTCCATTTTCATAAACGCGCATTTTGAGTTGTGACCATTTTTGAAAAGCTCATTTTGAGCTCTATCCATTTTCGTAACCACGCATTTCGAGTTGTGCCCATTTTAACAAACACCGCATTTCGCACTGTGTCTATTTTCGCATACGCGCATTTCGAGCTCTATCCATTTTCGTCAGCGCTTATTTTGAGCTTTGTCCATTTTCGTAAACACGCATTTCGAGCAGTATCTAGATTTCAAAACTCACTATCAGAGTTGTTCTTTGAAAATAAACAATTCCTTCTTCTAAATTTAATAAGTTTTATTGATTTAATTCTAGCTCACTTTACTCAACATTTCTTCAGTCTTACGTAAAATATATCGCAATTAAGAATTATCTATAACCATGAGATAAGCTCCGTCATACTGGATATAAAAATGTAGCCTAAGAGTTTCGCACTTTTTCACTTGTATCGTTACAACTCATCTCATAATATACGCCACTCATTTTCTTTTGTATTTAAATATTTTCTAACATAAGATGATGTTAAGATAAGATGATGTGAATTTTATACGCCTCTCTTTTTTGGGTGAGAATTTGATATTTATTATAAAGGGCATTTTAAGTAAAGCATTTTTATCGATGTATTTTTAACAATGAAACGAATGAGATAAAATTCGAGTCGATGTGACCATAAGTTTACAAGTTTTAAGGGTTTCACGGACAAAAACTCAGTACCTATTACTCATCAGAATTTCTGTTAAGCGGATGATGTACTGTTAACTAAGTTATTTTCACGCGAACTAGACTGGAACTAAATACGAATTAATAAGACTAATGATTAAGAAGTTAAACTTTTTTTTATGTAAAAAATTTACTTTCTTTAAACTCTGCTTAGTTCCTTATGAACTATTAAGCTTGTTGACTCATATTTGGTTTCATTTAATTTAGAGTAACAAAAAATGATTCACATGGAAAAATACTTCACTTGTGTAGATAGCTACGTCAAAAGTGTAAAAATACCTTGCAATTTTACTTTTTATTCATAAAAAAGCATCAAAACTTTTCAACTGGTTATATGGTTATAATATAAAGCTTCCTGAATATCAATTCAGGAAGCGATGTTAATGGAGATCATAACATCAAGCGGTTATGGACGCATTTGGCTTGATTTCATTCAACGAGCAAATGGTAGTACAAAACTATTTCGCTTCTTTGCATGATTTGCTTAAGTCTCGAAGAACATCGAGACTCAATTTAAAGATTACGTTTGTGAGTATAATATTAATTCACGGTCAGGGGTTTACGAGAGGACATGTATTTTTACAGTCCTCATAGCTTTAAAGGCATAAATCCATTACGACAAACGACTGTAATATTTTTTTGCCGACTACTGAGAGTAATCTATAGGTTAATTTTTTATAGTTTGGTCGTTGTACCTTCATTCTTTTAATTTAAACAGATTTAGGTATTTGAATTATGAGATATATTTAACTTCGTTTCATGGTTTGCTTGAGTCCCAAAAAGCATCGAGGCTCAATTTAAGGACAACGTTTGTGAGTATAACATTATTTCACGGTCAGTGGTTTACGAGATGACACGTGTTTTTATAGTCTAAAGGCATAAATCCATTAAGGTAAACGATTGGACTACTTTTTTCCGGTCACTGAGAGTAATCTATAGGCTAATTTCTTTATAGTTTGGTAGTTGTAAATTCATTCTTTTAACTTATACAGATTCCAGAATTTGAACCATGAGGTATAAGGATATTTATGGCAAAATACCATTATTGAACCACACAAACATTGATAAAAATGAGCATTAAGATCATTTGATTGCAAAAGTTTTTTGTTTTTAAATCCATTTCAAACTTTACGAAAAATATCTGACTTGAAACTACATAATATATTTTTTGTGTAATCACATATAACTCACCCTAATTAGAACTTACTCCGTTATTAGTTTAGTTTCATCAATTAAAATACCTATGGAGATATAGGGAAATATTATTCAAACATACTGGCAAAAATGGTTCTAGCCTCTGCCTTAATCTAGAGGTAAAATTTCTTTGAGTGTTGTATTTAAGTTTACATTTTCAGTTTATCAAAGTAATAAAATAAGCCAATGTTCTTACATCGATCGTGTAAGTTCCATAAATGCATAACATTTGCTCTCAGTATAAAAGAAGATGTTCTTTTGTAGCTAATAACAACATTTTCTACATACAACTAAAGAAACACACTCTAATCCAAAAAGAATTTTACTTTTTCCCAGAGTTATAAAAATTTCTCTTCCTTTTCTGGAGTGATACTTCTCAAAATTGCTCTTTTTGTCGAGTATTCTTTGGATATCTTTCTTCTTTTTTTTAAGTACCATTCTCTTTTCTAACACTTTACGCTTGAGATTTTCGAATAATAAGTGACTGACATATCTGCCATCGAAACTTTTTGAGCCCGAAAACGTTGCAGAAATCCTTTTTTACACGCAGGTAATACAGAATGAAATTTTAATATTGTTTTATTCATAGAAACTATCCGAGAAGGTTTTTAGAAGTTTTTTCAGTGAATATTTTATTTCATGAAGAACAAAATGGTGTGAGAGTAAATTGTTTTTGCTAAAAGGAAAAAATATATAAATGCATGCATCTGTGATTTCGGTTCAAAAAATTAAGAAAGGCAAAATAAATGTTGACAGCCAACTTTAGTTTTTAAATAAATAATGAAGTACTAAGTAAAAATCATGAGCTGTACTAATTTTATACCAATGAAGTTGAGTCTAATATCCCATTCGACATTTTTCATAGCCATTAATTAATTAAATAAATCAATAAATTTCATACGACTAGGACACAATTTTAAATTATTATTAAGCAAATGATTTTTTTTATTTCCTTTCCAGTATACTTCAATATGCAGTATGCTTACAAATTTTTACTTTTTGTTCGATACAAATGTTTCAATAAATGCTAGATATCTGGAAAATGATAATTATTTCAAAAATCAAGTGAAGTAAAACAGGGGGTAATATAAATATAATAAAAATTTTGCATAAGAAACTAAATTTTTATTTTCATCAAGATTAAAAATTTGATACAAATTCCATGACTAGATGGCTCTATCAAAAAAAATTTTTTTGCTATACTTCTGACTATTTCAACTAAAATAAGAGAACAAATGTCAATGAATTTGTCGTCAGATTCATCCATTTTATTACAGTAAATTGAGGTTATCTTGAAAAGATTTGTTATACTTTTTTTGTAGTAAGCAGCGTCATCTGTTGAAAAACTTTATAAGTATACTTGAAACCTGAAAAGACCTTGTTTTTGAGGAAAAATACATTTGCTTCAGTACATATCATACTCATTCACGTTTCTTTAATTAAATTTTAAAATTGAGAGTCATTTTTTTTTCGAGGTAAGGGCTCCCGATAAATTGATATTTGTTGGGTTCGAACCGGCAGATGTGTAAGTTTTTGAAACTAGCAGTCATCCAAAAAACTCAACATTTAACTCAAGTGTGGTCTTTCTTCCGAGCAGCTCAGTTTCTTCCGGTTTTTAATTAAGTAACTACAAGTTCCTTATCTACACAAATTTTATTATACTTTCAAGAAATTGTATTGGAGCATCAATTTCAAATGTTTCTTCTTCTTCATGGATCACTATTATTTGCTTCAACAGTTGCTGAGAATTTATACATAGAAGAGTTTTTTTCTGTTAAATTTAGGACTTTAGCTTTAACTTTTTTTTTTAATTTATTGCATATAGTTGCTTTTTATAAGTTTGCATCATTCTCTAGACAAAGTTTTGCGAATTTGCACACAGAAGTATAATTAAAACTTACAAATGAATCAAAAATTTCAAAAAAAGTAATTTTTTCTGCTATATTTTAATGTTTGTGATAAGAAAATTTGCACAAATAACATAATACCAAAGTAAAAGGAGCTGCATAAAATATAAAATGTGGTCAGGAGCAGAATTAATAGTTAGCTAGGAAATTCCAATTGAACATTCTTGGAAAGCTAAATAGTCGGAAAAACTATGCGTTAAATCATTCAACTAAATAAACTAGCTTGCTTTCTGAAACATCAAAAGGCAATGCGCGTTAATTAAGTTACTATAATAACTGTTATTAACTAATTACTGCTAATTACTACTAATAAACTACTATTATAACCATTATTTTTTTTACATATTTTAATGTTTGATGAGTTTGAAAATTTGAATAAATATTATTATAATAATATTTATGTTATTCTACTAAATAATCCATTATCTACCCTGTAAAATATCTCTATCTACAATCTATCCAGTAAAATAGTTCATTTAATAGAATGCTATTCTACTAATTAATTTAGTTTCCTGAAACATGAAAAAACAATGCGCGTCAGTCACATTACTATTATAACTGTTACTAACTAATTGCTACTAATAAACTACTATAATAACCGTTACTGTTTTTAAAAATATATTTTAAAGTTTGATAAGTTCTAAAATTTGAAAAAATTACATAATATCGAAGTAAAAGGAGTTGCATAAAATATAAAATGTGGTCAGGAGCAAAATTAATAGTTAGTTATGAAATTCCAATTGAACATTCTTAGAAAGCTAAATAGTCGGAAAAAATTAAGTTTTGAATTATTCTACTAAATAATCTATTTCACTGGAACATCAAAACGTTACGTTTTAATTATAAAAAAAAGCATTTTCCAAATTAGTAATTAAAGAAGTTTTTATTTGTCTTAAACGGCATTTCCGATCGAAATTTCTGTCTTTCCAGATCTCTCTGACGTTCTTGATATGAAAGGCTTTTAGCCATCTATGAAAATGAAAAGCTCACTTAGATAATGAGGTTTTGTAACGATTTAGCTCAAAAATAGTTTTCTGTGAAAGTATTGTTGGATTAACTATTTACTAAAAGCCTAATAATAGTTAAATTAGAAATAATAAATCATATATGTGTAAAAATAGATGCTTAAAGATTACGACTATAAATACTTCGGAATAATTAGGTCCAGGGTTTTTAATACACTGGTGTGCAAAACTTAAGCAACAGGTAGTTTTTCGGCCACAGCTCCCCAACAAAGTATAAGATAGCCATGAAATTGCAGTATAATATGCACGTAATTCAGTAGAAAGATTATTTGTATACAAATTTTAGAAATAAAACGTCGTAGGTGATGTAAGTGTACGTAAACCTTGTAGGTCGACGCGCGCAGGTCAAAGCTGTGATTAAAGATGAAGAGCACCGTAGTTAAAGACATTCGCTGCAAGTGCAAGTGATTTGTTTTGTGAAATATGTCTTCAAGAAATCATTTAGACGACTTTACTCGAGGAAGAATGCTTGGAAAGCTTGAGGAGGGGCGTAGTGTGACCAGTGTCGCCGAAGAGCTCGGGATCAACAAAAGTGTTGTTTCTCGTGCTTGGAATGTCTTTAAAACTACTGGTACAGCTGTTCGGAAGGTTGGCGGTGGCCACCCAAGGAAAACAACACCAAGAGATGACCGTTACATTGTCCTCCAGGCGAAAAGAAACTGTTTTCAGTCAGCGAGCGCATATCTCAGCAACTGTGCACAGCCACAGGAAGACTAGTATCGAGATTTACAGTGGCCAGACGCCTCCACAAAGGTGGCTTATTTGCTAGACGTCCTGAACGCTGCGTGCCTTTAAAAGTTAGCCATCGGCGGCATCGTTTAGAGTGGTGCAGAGACCATGAAACCAGGACACCTCATCAATGGAGTCGCGTCCTCTTCACAGGAGAGAGTCGTTGTAGTGCTACAAGCGATTCTCAACTTCAGTTGATCTGGAGAGACGTTGGAGCTCAATTTCAACCCAATAACATCGCTGAAAGAGATCGTTACGGTGGTCCTGGAGTTGTCGTCTGGGGTGGCATTATGCTGAACGGGTGGACTGAGCTTCAGATCTTCGACTGAGGTTCTGTAACTGGAGACCGCTACTGCAATGAGGTAATCTTACCCCATGTGCGTCTGTTCCGAGGGGACATTGGACCAGACTTCATTTTTATGGATGACAATGCCCGGTCACACCATACTGCTAATGTTCAAGAGCTACTGGAAAGTGAAGATATCACACGAATGGATTGGCCAGCTTACTCTCCAGATCTAAATCCCATAGAGCATGTGTGGGATGCATTAGGGAGACGTCTTGCGACACGACAGTATCCTCCTGGTAACACCCATCAGCTGAAAGATGCGTTAAAGGAGGAATGGAGACGTTTACCCCAAGAACTCCTGGATAATCTGGTGCTTAGCATGGAGAGACGATGCCAAGCAACAATTACAGTAAGGGGAGGGCATATCCCATACTAGGGAACATCTTCCCAGTTGTACTTACGCTTCTTCAGGCAATCATGTGTAACGCCACTATATGTTAAATAAAGCCTTTTTCTTGTTCCATACCCTACTTTAAGCTTTATATTCATTTCTGCGCCATTATTCTTTTACCATCGTTTAAGTACAAAATAATGTACATCATATTCAAATTTCATGTCAATCGGATGATTTCTTGTAGAGTTATGACAAAAAACACACTTGTTGCTTAAGTTTTGCACACCAGTGTAGGATCATAAGTACAAGAGATTGAACAGTCTAGATTTCTTGATTTTAAAGATGTTCAATTATTTAAGCCGATTATATATTACTTAGAATTTTCTAAATGCATAATATTTACAATGCCAAATTTATTTTAACTAACAAAAATCCTTTTATTTCTGCAGAATTATGAAATTTTGCTTTGCACATTTATTTCAGATAATAAAATTTTAGTTCGAAATTTTTCAATTTCAATATTATATGACAATTAAGTAAGTAGTTACAGAAATGGTCACACAAACGTAATCATACACTGATAAAAAAATAGGTCCAAAACTACCAGAATATGGTTGAATTTGCATATTTCTAGCTCTACGGAAACACCAAAAAACTCGGTAATTTTTATCTAAGCAGTTTGGTAATGGTTTGATAAAATTAACAATAAAATATGGTTTCACAGAGAAAATAAGAAAAATTTTGTAAAATGTGGTAATTTTATCATGATATATATCTTAGAGCCAAAGCCTCTAAATCGACTTCTCAGTTTTTTTTATTTTTTATTAAATGTAAAAACCAGAATTTCAGAAAAACAATTATCATATGATAGAAAAATTGAAAAATGAATGGTTTAAATACCACATAATTTGATTTTCCAAAATTATGTTATTGTTATTTAACCATGCAGTACGTAAATTTTACAGCCAGTTTTTCCTCCGTGAGAGATAGACAGAAACATTTAATCATACATAACGTAGAAAACATTGAAAACATTAAATATTATGTAATCAGGTTTTCATAACGTTGGAAATGTTGTAAGAATAGTTTTGAGGTGAGCATAGTTTAAAAATTTTATTTCAAAAATTTTCAAAATGACGGCTATCATGTTCAGATGTCATTTGAAACCATAAAACTGCGCGCTCCGCCGTTTTGAGTAAAACAGTTTTTCTAAGATATTGCAATTCAATTACTTGTTGTAACTTATGGTTATAACATAGATGACTTACCTATTAAAGAATTTCGCTATGATGAAATTTTTAATCAACTGTAAGTGTGTAATTTAATAAATATGCTCCCTCTATCAACGAAAGTTAGCAAAATTTAATAATAATTCTAACAAATCAATTTCAATGCAAATTATCTTGACTCAATTATTTCACCTTCCGGGAAATTTAAAGTAGAGTCGCTTAATTATGGACACGGTGCATAGAAATTTTAAAAAAAAAACATATTAAGGCTATTGAACTTGCAATGTCAAGTCACTTAGCTTACCTGGCTTAAGATCGGAGCTCGATCCTCGGCGGTGACTTTGAGCATAACAGCCTGCTAGAATGATCTTGGATGTAAATGTGGTCAGCACGTAATGCTGACCAACAAGTCATTGGTCTCCAAATTGTGAAGCCATAACCTTCTTAAATGATGTGTTTGCAATGAATATGCAACGAATACTCGAAGCTCTGGAAAAATTTAACAAATTAAGCTTACTTCAATTGTTATGACGCTACCACATTAAATCTTGCAGGTAGCCAAGTCTTCAAAGACAGCGATATATTCGAATGCATGTAATTAAGTTCAAGTATGTGCTTATATTTGAAACGATTTAAAAGGTTTATACAGAAATAAATGCATTAAAGTAGTAAAGTTTTCCTATCAATCGCATTTTCGAATAACGTTTAACAGAGCTTGCACAGATAATGTTGAGTGAATGTGCATAGGCACATGATGAAACGCGAAGATTCAAAAAAATTTTATTAAGTATAGTACCACCTATATACAGCATACAAATGAAAAAATAATTAAATATAATGCTGCTTAAGCAAAGAAAAGTGACATCTTTCGTCACTTGGACACAGCAGCGTAGTGATGTGACTAAGTGAGCACTACTTTCAACAATTCATGCTTTTTATACAAGTTCAGTAATTACATGCACGCAAAATGATGTCTGAATGTTATCTGGAAAAAGAAGATATACATGTTTCCAACTCATGACCTAAACTCCATTTTGTTCATTCATTATGCTCAGAGTAGTAACATATCATTCCAACAATATAACTCAGTAATAACTATGCAGTGAGCACTGTAAGTGCTGGAAAAATTAAACAATTCAAGCCAACCTTAATTGTTATTATGCTACCACATTAAATATTGTATATGTTACTGTGAATGGCTGAAATTGATGGTTGTTGACTTCCACCGGTGAATGTTAACAATCACATAATAGTTTTGGTAAATGTCCGAAATATATACCAGGTCTAGTTAAGTAACACTGCCCGGTATACATTTGCCCGGTATGCCCTACATCAATGTTCATTTAAGGTCAAGTGCCACTGCCTGGTATGCATTTAACCGGTATTCGAACACTGATGCTTCTCTTCTAATCTATCCTCAGGAGATATTAAAATGTCGAATAAATAAAATAATATCAAATCGAATCTAACAAATATTTCAGACATTTACGAAAGCGACTATGTGATTGTTGACATTCACCGGTGAAAGCCGACATTCTCTTAAGCTCGGTCATTTTCGGTAACATAGTTAAATCTTCAAAGACTTTACAATATATTAGAATGCATGTAATTATATTCGAATATGATTACATCTACGTAATTATATTTTAAAGATGATTATAAGGAAACAAGTGTTTTTCTGCCAATCGCATTTTCAAGGAGCGTTTCTGAAATATCTCCCTATTTAAACAAAGGAATTATACTTCATTTTGAAAGTAAATAATTTGATAAGATTTTGATATTAAAAGATGTCAAATTAAAATTTTGAATTTCTTATATCATAAATAAGTTAGAGTTTAATATGAACTTTTATAATCAGCTTTGCATATTTGTTCAGTGTTGTCTCCCGAAGGCATAATAATACTTCTTAAGAGTAATTATGAAGATGCTTAATTATCAATGGAAATTATTTACATTAGAGGAGTTTATAAGGAATACAGATTATTGTTTCATAAGTTTTGATGAATTAATGAATTAAGAAGAAAGGTTCGTTTTTCAGGCAAGTAATGGTTTTAAAATATGACTGGGTTTCGCATCAGCTCGCTTCTCTCGCCGACACCAGTTGTTTCTCATTCATCATTATGTTACACTTTTCTTCAAAGTGAATATTTACCACAAAATAATTTTTTTAACAACTTAGGCAATTAATTAATAATTTATATTAACAAAATATGCTATAAATTAATAATTAATATTAACAAAATACGCAATTATTTATTAATACAATAGTTTATGTAAAAACGAAATTTGTCAGTTTGTTACTCATAACAAACGGAACTTATTACCTGGATTTAAAAAAATAATAATTTGTACTTGGAAAAATATTGACCTAAAGAATACAGATTGCGTGATTCAAAAAGAAATAATGAGAATTCATTTTACTCATTAAAGCAATTACACATGCACATCGGGGGTCATGATTATAATTGTTTAAATAAGGAACAGCTTTAAGGTCTCTAGTATAAAGTTTCTTTTTTTTTAATATTTCAACATAAATGTTAAGATTGACATCTGGAAGCACCATCTCTCTTTTTCTCCTCCTCCTCTCTCTCTCTCTCTCTCTCTCTATTTTTATTACATTTAACAACAACACAAACGGGGGCTTATAAAATAAAGATCTTGAGAGAGAGAAAATAAATTTTTCTACAACAGAATAAATAGTCAACATTTAAAGCAAAAACCTAGAGAAAAAATTTCCCTGAAAAAGCACTTAAAATTAAAAACTATCGAACTAAGTGGAAGTTTGGAAAGAGCTAGTATTAAAAAGTAGAAATGGCTCGTTCAACGCGTTAAATTTAAATTCCGCAGTTGCATATCAGTGGATATCAGATTGGCTCACATAAAAATTTTTACTACAGGTTTAACAATTAATAATTCTCAAACTAATTAATTTTTTTTAAATATTCTGTCGACTCTGTGCATGTTTCCGCAACACATTGTAATATCTAGTTTTTAAATCTTATCATAGTTTTGTACAGCAAAGCGAAATGTTACGTAAATAAGAAATAAGTGAGAAAAAGTTGAATGAAAAATCACTTAACTTTCTAACAAATAGGAATATGAAGTAAAATTTGTAATGAGTATATTGATGAAAATTTCCGTTTCGCACCTCAAATTTCAAATCATTACCAAAGGGCTTCGGTAAGAAATACGAAGCTTTTTGGTGTTCCCATAGAGCCAGAAACACGGTAATTGTACCATATTCTGATAGTTTTGACATTACTTTTCTTTCATCGCACCTACAATGATTTTTTACTATAATTAGCACTTCGAAGACAAAACCGATGGCTGATTAGTACTTTATTACAATAATTTGTGCATTGAAGTTCTATCGGAGACTTTGCACTGCCCGTGTCTTTTTATTTTTGTTGTTGTTTCGAATTCAACTTGCAAAACAGTGAGGAGTTTGCTTGGCGAAATTCAACGAATGTAAGGCAGAGAGTGCAACTCTTTTTTTTCAATAGCACCATCTATGACCAAGAATACGATTTCAGACACAAACACGTCACAGTCCATTTATAGGGCATTCATACATTCAGCTACAGATAGTAGTTTTGACTTGAACCAGAGAACAATCTATCTCCAATTCAGTACGCCCAGACGTATTGATTTGTAAATTGCTAAACATATTGAAGAAACTATTTTTAAACTAAGCTATAAACTAAGAAACTATTTTAAACTTAAGAATTAAACTAGGCATAAATACTGTTTTAAATCTTCTTGAAATTTGTAAACAATGTTAAGCTTGCTAATGTTTACATTAATTAAACGACAACAGATGGAATTTAAAGAATTTTTTACATAAACTAATAATTAAAATTAGTAGGTAAATCATTATTAACAAGCATTTGCATTAATATTTACCTTATATTCTGCCTTATATTAAATAGTATATTATAGAGAATAATTTTCTATTGCTTTTGTAATTGTAAATTGCAGTTCTTCTCCACCTTCAAAAATTCCTTATCAACCTAGTTATTTTTAAGAAACATGCCTTTTGTGGGACATCTATTCTTTTAAATTGACAGGTTAAAAATTATTTTCGCTCAACGAAATCTGACCTTAATTCCCAGGATTCAGTTTCTAGAAAAGTGTTGATGAAAAGTGACCTTTCTATTTCGACAACATGGGATCAAAACATGGTAATTTTAAAAACATTTTCTACTTTATCTTTGTTTTATGTTTATTAGTTTGTTTTTGTCATACATTTTATTAAAATTATATTTACCTACAAATGTTACAGGAAATAACCCGACGGTTTGTTTTGTTTGTAGTGGTAAAAAAAAAAAAAAAAATTTGATTTTATCCACCTCGAGCAGTGGTTAGTTGAAAAGTTATAAAGATTTTAATTGAAAATAATGCATGATTGACTCAGTTAAGAAACGTTTGATTGCTACGTTTAGCTATTTTATTACTACTTGAGCTTCAAATGAAAGTTAAGCATATTTGCCCTACACATGAAGATTAATATGTTGTAATATGCTTTTTTTGTTTTTTGTTGAAGCTCAAATTTTTAATAAAGATCACAGTAAGTAAAATAGTTATATCCACTAAATGCGAAGATTTTTATTAATAAGTTTACATAAATTAAAAAGCAAACAAATTGAACCATATGGTATTTTTTAACAGACCTAAATGGAGAAAAACAATTGTGCCCAAATTACCTTACTGTATGGTAATGACTTTTCTAGTAAAAAAAAAGAAACAAAATTCTAGTTTATAAAATCAATAAATATGCTATTTAAACCATTCGTTTGGTAATTTTTTCCTTTCATACGGTGATGGCTTACCGAAAATTCTCGTTTTCCAAATTATAGTTCGTATTACCCTACATTCAGTAGAAAAATGCAAAACTTAAAATTAAATTTAAACGATTAAATAGTTTTTATGCCATGCTCTAAGGTATCATGATAAACTTTTCAAGTTTTATCATATTTTTGTTACCTTAAGTACCTTTTAACTATTTAAGTTCAGAACCATTTACTCTTATCTTATTTATGGAAAAAGGAATTTACCTTGAGCAGATATGTACTTATTTGATTTCTAAAAGGATAGCATAAGCATATATATATATGAAGAGGAAAAAACCTCAACTAACTGCTAATATCTAACACAAACAAAAAAAATTAATAAAATAAATTATCTGGCTCGTTAGAGTAATCAACGTAACTTGCACTCTCTTAATATGATAATTGCAGCATAACAAAACTTAATCGCATACTATAAAAACCATATTTTAATGTCAAATCATTACTGAAGCTCTTATGTATAAATTAACAAGTTTCTGGTGTTCTAAATAAAGCCCACAATAAATTATATCATATTTCTGCAGTTTAGTCCATACTTTTTTTCTCAGTGTAACAAATTGCGCTATAGAATAATAGCGAGTTCTTAGAAATATATATTTTTTACTTCCAAGTCTTTAAAATCACTTAGCATCTTATCTTTATAATTTTTTTAATCTCTTTAATGATTTAAAATTTGAAATTCTAGTCTGTCTGTTTTTTGAATTGAACAAAAATGCCTTATTTGAGAAAATTAATTATTCAATTACAAATGTCTATTTCAAATTACTGACATCTTCTAAAATAGTCTAAAATATCATTTAGAAAGGTTGAGAGGAAAGAAAGCTTATATTATAAATGAGCTTTGCATTTTCTTTGTAATGTTGAAAAATGTGAAAATTCTAAAAGGGCTGTTCACATAAGGTAGAGGAATTTATTCGTACTTAAGGTGGCATCATTCATTTTCTATCATCAAACGCATTTATTTTCTTTCCAAAATCTTTCTTTTTCAATGAAGGTATTAAATCTGTTAAAGCAAAAAGATTACATTTTTGAATGGATTACTCTTATTTTAAAGAAAAATGAATTTCAATTCATGCTTTTAAGATATTTCTTGGAATCAATCAATTTAAAAGAGTTCTGACGTATGAAATTTTGAAAACTTAGGGAGATGTTTTATTTCTTTTAAAAAGATAATGCTTTTAATGTTCTTAAAATTGAGCTTATACACGAGTTATAATTTTGAAGAGCTTTTTTTTTTACCTTACACTTAATTTTAAGTGATTCTGTGGATTCCTCGTATTTTTGCCGTGATCATTTTTCTCATATTATTTATATTTTTAAATTATATTTTTTCTAAGAGTAAAAAAAAATATAGCTTTAGATAGTTTATGGCATGTGCATTTCTTATATATATTTTACTTTCATTTTAGATAATTACGAAACATTATCTCAATTTCATTTAATATACATTAAATTACTAATTTAATTAAATTTTGGGATATCCGATTATCTTCAGTTAATTTATGAGGAAACCTATTGGCATTGAATGGAATGTTTTGGATAATAGTAGTACAAAATCGCTGCAAAAAATTTAAAATCAAATTATGGCACAAATATTTTTACCGTAAAATCACTTTTACCGAAATTTTTTGTGGAAACTAATTTAGGTCCCGTAAATTTTACAGTAATATTTTCTGAATCTTTGCAATTAAATATTTTACGGAAATGTTACTATAAATATTAAGATATAATTTTTACGGAAAAAATGGATTTTACGGATGCTGTTCTCAAGGTACTAGTACTTTTTGCTGTGATTTTTGCTGGAATATTTTACAGCGTAAAATTTAGCATTGTGTTGCAGAAATATTCATAGAAACATGGAAAAGACTTAAATACTTGAAAAAGTACTTTGAGAATGAATAAATATGTTTGAAGTACTTTTTTTCATCTATATCCTTATAAAATAATCTCTCACTTCCATACGTTATTTTCCACACGCCCATATGTTTCAAAAGCACTAAATTGATTTTTCTAAAGTAAATTTCACACAGTTAAATTTAGCTTATATATTGCTTTCATTTGTTAAGGATATTAACAATTATCCTCTCTCTTTAATTTCTGTGCGCATATTTTCAATTATAAGCATTTAGACAATATTTAAAAAAAAAATTTAAATGGAGTTTATTTTAAAAAAAATATTTTTTAAGGTATTTATAAAAACTTTTGCAATAATTTATATTAATTCTTGTCACTAGATAAAATTATAAACTTACTCAAAAACATTTATTATAATTTAAATTTAAACACAATTTTGGCAGCTTAGAATTGTGCTATGCCTCTATTCCTGAGTTATACAGAACAAATTGTAGTCAATTATAATAATTCGTAATCGAGTTCTGTACGAAATCACAATTTGTAACTTTACATTGTTTTCTGTTTTGTTTAGAAATGTAGGTTAGGATTTATTCCATCTGGTATAAAAACATTCTACAGATATTACTTTCATTTATATGTAATCTTTAATATTTTCCTAAGTATTAAAATTTAGTTTTTAAATGCATTTTGATATTTTTGTACTGATAAAATGTATAGTGCAAAGTATTTAGCATGATGAGAAACGCTTAATTTTTTATCATTTTTTTTTTAATAATTGTAAATATCAAAACATAATATTTTCAGTTACATCAAAAAATTAAAAAAATTCAACTTTTAAAAAACTTTAACATTTGTTTTTATATCCCTAACAAATTTCCGAACAGGTTTCGCATATTTATTAAATGGTAATAAAGCACAAAAAGATCAAAATGAAGAGACTAAATTTATAATTTGGGCAATATTTTTCGTCTTTTTATTTTGTTTTTAAACACAGTCATCAATCTTTTATTAGATTGCTCAATAAAAATCGAGATTTATTATCAATCAAATTATCAGAGCCGCGGTAGCTCAGGGGATAAAAAGTTTACCGTCCAATGAGATGATCCATGTTTGAAGCCAAGAGGCGGCTGCTTGACGGGAATTCTGCTCCCGGATCTCACAGACTACAGTGCTGACGTGAAATATCCTCAGTGGTTGACGGATCATGGGTTAGAATGCTCTTGCCATCGGGCAAACCATATGAGGATTTCGTGGTTTTTTTCTCCGTGAAACACAATGCGGGTTAGTTCCATCAAGAAGTCCTCCAGGAAAGCTAGTTTGTTCTAATCCTTGATCCAGGAGTTGCCTTGTTTTCTGGGTTGACTTCAAATTTCGAAGGCTACGGAGTTAAACACTGTTAGTCGTAAACTCAGAATTGGGACAGCTAATCAACGTAAACATAATATTAAAAAAAATCAAATAATCAGTGAAACTACAAATAAATCTTCAGTATTATCTGTCTTGTTATCAAACCAAACCTTACATTTAGTATTATATCAACTGTGGTAATCAATTCTGCGGTTTTATATAAATATATGGATTTTATGCATGGCTATATTAGCATCTTGAATTTGTTTAACTTTTCCTTAAAATATAATGTTCAAAAATAATTTTCTTCACTTCTAACAGTAACAATACTAATAATAAGAATTCATGTAACTAATTACAAGAAGCATTCAATTTAATCGCTAACCTAATTTACATATTATTTTCAGTTGAAGTTCTTTTATAAGCTCTCTATATGGTTAAAGTTTTTTTTATCCCTTTCTTGGTTTGCCTTGTTCTTGCAAAACTGATTAGTTGGTGTGAAAAGTCTTGTAATGGTTATTGAAGAAAGGATAATAGAAATCAAAAACATCTGCAGCTCATTGGCTTTTTTTCGTTTATATTTTATTGTAAGAATTTATCGTTTTCTTATTTATACCATCATTTTTTTTTGCTCACACATCTAAACAATAAAAAAGAATAAGGAAAAAGTAATGTTTTTTTTCTGACAGAGAAATGGTTTGCTTGGGGATGTCTTTAAATATAGTTCAGTGTTACGTAATACACTGTTAGAAATTTCTCGAAATATTGGTTAAATAACAATATATTCCATTGCTATTTTACCATATTCAAATAACAAACAATCAACATGGGTTTGTTCAACAATCAAATAACCACAAATAAGATGGTATTCAAACTGTTAACTGTGAGAAATACCGCTTATCAACTAATACGGTTAAACAACCAGAATTTTACCGTGCCAACTAGACCCACTTAATGTAATTCCTTGCATATGGGTACATATTATAACCGAGAGGGCTAATCTATCAATCTCATGACTGACAGAACGGGGATTCAAATTTCAACGTTGAATATATCTTGAAAAATTAAGAAGTTTCTAGCAATTTTTTAAGTAGTTTTTGTTAATTTGGAAAGAAAGCTTTAAGGGGTTTTCCACAAATTTAATTTCGTACTATTAAACAAGATTTATTAAAAATGACATTGTCATTATGTAGGACAGCACCCTATTAAAATATTTTTCTTATTTCACGTTTTTTACTTCCTAATACGAGCTTATTTTGCTCTCCAGACCATCATTTTAGTGAATTATGATTTATCAATGAATTTCATTTTATGATACAAAATGAAATTCGTGGAAAACCCCTTATCATTTAGAGCTTTCTAAAAAAGAGCAAAAATTTCTTAGAATTTTGCTAGAAACTTTTTTTAAATATTTTCAAGATATTCAAATCGAGATTTTTTTTCACAAGTTACCAAATAAGATTCGAAACAAAATTATTTAGAAAGAAATCTTTTTAAATGTTTCTTTGCGTGTGTAGCATGAAAGGATTATTTTAAATGCTCATGTCTTCCTCAAAATTTTACGATTTTTTTTCGAATTTTAAAATATTTTTGTTAATAATTAAAAATTACTCTAAAAATTTTGTTTCATTTTGTTGAATATTTCTGCAGTTATAGTTAAAAATATGTTAGCAAAAAAAATTTTTTTTCAAAAAGAAAATCACCTATATCTCCATGAATATGCCAGCTAGGCTTATGAAATTTTATGCAGTTATTTTATAAGATAATCAACGTAATTGTCATGATTTACAAGCTTATCGCTGTATTTTTGGGCATTGGTTGTTCAAAAACATTCTTTTTCGTCCGTTTTTTTATTGCCGGTATCTTAAATTCCTAAAAGCTTTAAACTGTATTGATGTGTATGAGAAATTGGATTGCTTAAACACTTCTAAAGCTTTAAAATAATTTTCTTAGTATTTCTTGAGAAATATGAAAAAATGAGTTTGTGATGAAGTGTTTCCTGAGCAGCGTGTCCGTATGGTCTCACTTTTCTTGTCCGTACTAAATTATCTACAAGAATATTAATCCAATAAAGCACTTATCCAAACTCATATCGAACTGCTTTTTTCTACAGCATGTGACTTTACTTCCCTGGCCATGCAAATTTCCCAAACCTTAAGATTATCGAAGGAGAAATTGAGCATAACTGAAGAATTGGATTGTAAGAAGAAATGCACGGATAATGTTAAAGAGAATTTTGTTCAATGAAAAAATGGAAGAGAGCGGAGCTTCGGTGTCGGATAGAGCACCCCTATCCGACACCCGAACAATTCTTGATTCTACGCCACGAAGTATTTAAAATGGAATTATTCATATTTTTATACTTTTCAAGCAAATCTCTTTGTTATGATTTTCGCTTATTTTGGAAGGAATAAAAGGCTTAATAACTCCAAAATTTTTTGTTGTTTGTATTATCATTGGTTCATGCACCAAACAACCCTAAAAATACAGATTTTGTGTCCATTTCAGTAAGAAAAAGGAATCCATTTTTGTAGGAATTACAATCACACTATATAAAATAACTAAAGTCTACAAAAATTCGCACTCTTTTTATGGACTACCTATGCATATCTGACAATTTAAATATGTTTTCAACAAAACAGTTTTTCTCTGTTTTTGACTCGAAACTAAAACGAAATAAAACTGTCAATTTAAATTCTGGCCCTGCCGTTTTGCTTACCGTAAGATAACTCTATCTTTTTCAAAATAATTTTAAAACTATTTTCTATACTTGCTCTTATGTTTCGGAAGTTATTTTATGATTTTGAACATCGGATAAATAAAATTGTGACACTACTTAATTGTCAAATTGATACTCTACCTTATTATTATCTTTAGATATAATTTTTTGGTGAGCTAAATTGCAAGAAATTTTTATGGAGGTGAGCCGATATAGTTTTAAACACTTTTTCACACTTAAATATGATTTTAATAAATGAAACTTTTAATGTAAAGATAGTTTAAGATTTTCTTTCTTAACAAAACGCTGAATCTGCTAGAGCTTCGAAATAGAGCGCTTGCCCCCAATGAAGTGGCACGGGTTCGAATCTCTGCGCTGACTGACCAGTCAAATTATACTCTCGGCTCACGCCAACCATAATGACAACAGTTATTTTATACAGTTTTTTTGTGAAAAATAAAGGATATTTTCTGTTAAAACAACAGTACTGATATACTTAAATAGGAGTCCGTTTTTAAATTGCAGTATTTTTCTGCAAAATAAGTGATTTTATAATGACATAACAGCTAAGAGAGTTTTTTTGCAGATTTAACAAATATTTTTTGGTGCAAAAAACTCTTAATTGATTTTTTTTGTCAAGCAAATACCGTAAGACTAGTAAGAAACATATATATTTTTTTTTACTTCGAAGCGAATGTTAGATGATTAAAAATGTTTATGACAGATTTGAAGTGCGTATAAAGTATTTGGTCGCAGGTTGCTCTATCCAGGTTCCCCCTTTCTAAATTTTGACATTCTGAGCGTCATAAATATTTTAAGGTGACCGACTAGTTTCGAGAAATTTTATTGAAATATTAATGTAAATTTTAAAAAAAAAGCAAGCTTATTTGTTTTATTATGGGTAAAAATTTAGTAAACAAGCAGAAAGATTTATTATTGTTATTTTCTTAAATAGAGTACTTTCTAGAAAAAAATTAGGCATTTTTTTGCATGTACGCTAATTACTATAAAAAAATTTCTATTCTCTGAGTTAAAAAATCCTTAAAAGTTTTTATTTAGTAGCCTATCAAACATGTTCTGAACTTTTATATTAAAAGCAAGTGCTTATACTACTGAGTTGGGGATCCATATAGTAGTTAGAAAAGTAAATTTTTAAACATTTCCGCATGTGTTTTTGAGAAAAAACATGCATAAGAAATGAAATTCAACTTTTTTTTCTTAGTCTTTTGTTCAAAACGTGTGTGATTTAGCCATAAATACTCATGAAAAATTATCAAATATTATTTTAGAAACAACATGAGGTATCGTGTTTAAAGTGGTATAAAATGTGAAAAAATCTGATTTTCAGATAAACGCATTTAAAGACTTAAAATTATTAGTCTCTCCACTGTCATCCCCTTGTACAATAACTGCCTTAACTTAGTAAATAATTGGAGTTCAAATAAAAGTAAAGTATTTGTAGAAAGATAAGTGTGAAGGGATACTAAATTTATACTAAACTCAATTTCAAAAAATTTTCCCGAAATCTTTTTTTTTTCATTTTTATTTTTGCTCTAGTGAGTTACCTTAAATAACAAAGTTAAAACTTGGAGAAAGCTGATTTATTGGAACTTGTTTTTGTGATTTTGCTTCCGTACCTCTGCGTTTGGACAGTGAAGAAAGTTTTTCATTCGAAAATAAAATTCACTGAATGCTCTCTAGCAGCAAAATAAACCCTCATTTGAACCAATATTTCTGAATCTTGGCACAATAAGGGGTCAAAAGAGCCATTATTTTTCCGATTGTTGACCTATATATCGATTGTCAGATTCAACCAATATTTAACAGCCATTTCACAAACAATATCGGCCCTATATAGAATTTTCTGATTCAACCGATATTTTATATCCATTATTCAGGTTCATAGAGAACAAAAATAGGGCTCTATATAGGATCAATATTAAAAAATATAGACATCTCAATATTGCTCCCTCAGTGCATGTTTCCATAGGACCCACAGTGTGCAGATTTTGAGAACAACTAGGGCCAAGATAAATGAGTTGCTGTTTTTTTTTATGTGATATAATTGTGCTTTTTTTACATTAAACTTCTTTTATATGAAGCACAAAGTTTACTTTTTCCTCCTTCAGAGATATTCAACTAATATGAATGTACGCATTAATTGAATTCCCCGCATAAACTTAATTGCTCTTCTTACTTTAATAGTTATTCTAAAACATACAACTCCTACCTTTTTTACAAGGGAAAAAAAAGCTCATTTTAAACCGTAAACGTAGAAAAAGCAAGAGATAAAAGAGCATAGAAGAGTTGCCAGGAAAAAAGAATAAACATTTTTTTTCCTTGCATAGTGAACTTTGCAATTTTGTTCTCTTGTATAAACATAAGCATGTTTTATGGAAATGCCTTCAGGAAAAACAAACTTTCACAACAGAAAAAAATAAGAAAATAGAATGAGGGAAATTGCATCTGCCATTGAATGAACCTGTCAGCGAAAATTAATTTTTTTCTTTAAATATCCGACAATGTAGCTTGAGTAAATTTTAAATGTAAACGAGATTTACTTATTTCTTTGCAAAATAAAATAGTTCGGTTTAAACTAAAACTTACATTTTTAGTTTTTTTTCCTTTTTTTCATTGGGCTACATGTTATGTTTAACTCTGAAAAATTATATTTATAAACGTTGGTAAAAAAAAATACTTCTTGAAAAAGAACTGTCACTTCATAAAAATCAAGGTGTTCCTTATGCACCGTTCTTACCGTTTGCTTTTTCTAAAAATGACTATATTTTCACTAACGTAGTAGAAATCTTTTTTTTCTTTCCCCAATGCCCACCTGTGTTAACATCCGTCAATTCAGGCATATACAGGGTGATTTTTTGTTGGCCTCTTCTTCAGCGACACCATATTAGGTGGTCCAACGTCGCTCCCCCAGTGAGGACAGATAGTACGGAGAAGGAAAGAGCATCCATTCCTTGCCCGGGATTCGAACCCAGAACCTTTCTGATGCAAGGACAGTTCCCTGCCCCCTACGCTGGCCGGTTGGCTAGTAGAAATCTCAAATGAATATTTAACAGCAAATCAAACTATTTAAAATATTTCCAACAAATAAAACTTAACGTAACTATTTTTTAGTTAAGATTTAGTTTTTTAATGCATTTTAACATGATTTAAGTTCCTATGTTGCTCGCATAATTATTGTCCAAAAGTAAATTCAAATTTTCTGTTACGGTGGTAAAAATTAAATTATGTAATGGCCACTCAACGCCTTTATGAATTAAGATTGAATTAAGATAAATTAATGCTGAATGAATTAAGATAAAAATGAAATTAACATTGTTGAAAATGCATTTAACTATGTCAAAATGATACTTTAAATGCCTTATTATTATTATTTTTAAATATTTTTTATTAAAACACTTTCATTTTTCATTTACATTCAAGTTCATTTTTGCTAGCTGTGGCTGTCTTGTATTACAAAACCACTTATGTGCGCTGGCAGACTGTTTACTTAAAATTAAGATAATACATTAGAATACTGTTTATTTTGATAGTAAATTAACATTTCTATTGTAAAATAAGTTACTATATCTTGTATTGTAAAATTAATGAGTTTAAAACAGCGTTTTGTTTTTGACTCGAAAATCTGTGGAAAAGTGTTGAAATCTGTAGCTAAAGAAGTATGCAAAAAAAATTTTAGATTATTTTGAAGACTTAAATTTGAAGAAATTTTTTGGTCCTCCGAATTGTCATGTTTCATGAGAATCACCCATATATATATNCTTTTGACGACAAGGTCATTTCGTCGACAGGTAAACTTCATTGACACAGTCATTTCGTCGGCAGGGTCATTTCATCAACAGGGTCACTTCGTTGATATGATCATTTCGTTGACGTATCATGCGTAGTTTTGAAACTATTTTTAGGGATTTACACTATATATTTTTATTATAGGTTAGCAAAATACTATTATGTAATTTTGATACGAACGAAATTTTTTCTACTATGTTGCCATTGCCATAAAATTAGAATTTTTTTTCCTTTAAAAAATTATTTTATACGATTTACGCTTTAGGCACTGTTTAATATCTTTTTTCTTCTTAGCGAATTTTTGTTAACTCTTTAACTCTTAGATTAGTATATCTTTTTTTTAGGCATTTTAACTTCTACTCCATGTCGGTAAGCTTGTTTTCCACTTTCTTTTATCTCAAACTCATTTTTAATTGCATTTTTATTTTTTAGCAATATAGACGGATTATAAACAGTAATTTTTATCTCAGGATAATTATTCTTTATTTTGGAATATTGCATTCACCATTTGAAAAGGAATGCGTCCTGAAGAGAACCTTTACATTTTCCCATTAAAACTATTTTCGAATACTGACTTTTTGAAAACTGACAGCCAACCGAATTTTGAGTTTACGACAACTAGCGTTCAACTCCGTAGCCTTGAAATTTTGAACACAATCCAGAAGACAAAGGAACTCCTGGATCAAGTATGGGGTGAAATTTACCTTCGTGGAGGGCTTCGCACTGGAAATAACCCGCATTTGCGTTACGCTAAGAGGAAACCTCCCGCGTTAAGGCAAACTGCAAGAGGATTAATTATTTAGCCCTAATAAAAATTATAATACCAATGAATGAAATACACACATCATAACTCAATAAAAACTCTTGAAATCTAACAGTACCCTTGAAACACCTAAATATGAAACATTCTAAAAATAGATCATATGGTTTTTAACTTATATATAGACTTCAAAATTTTAAAATAAAATTCTGAATTTAATATCAATCAGAGAGTTGAATTATACCTTTAAAAGTTTACAAGAATTGTAGTCTTATTGAAAAATTTGGATTTTCCGTAAGTTATATTACAATCAGTGCAAAAATTTATAAATTATATCAGATTTCTAAAATGCATAACAAGTTATATAATTATTGAAATGGGACCAAACTAAGTACAAGAATGTTTCGGGAAAATGTTTCATATAAAAATGTTTCATGGTGTAAATTTTAAATGTGTGAAGCGAAGTAGGAATTTGATATCAATTGCTCATTAAATTCAAACTCAAAGTCCGTGTTATATTTTTAGAACATCAGCATATAAGTTGCTAATAGTAATTGAATTGAAATTACATTTGAATAGAATTGAAATTAGATAAACAAACTTATTGTATATTTTAAAATAATAGAAAATTAGCTTGCTTATCTAATTTGCGAAAATAAATTTTTTGTAAGTTTGAAATTTTTGGATTTTCAGTAAAATTACACTTTGAGAATAATTTTACTGAATACATTTCTTCTTAGAAGATCCATTAACTCAGAAACCGTGACGAGCAAGTTTATTCCCAAGGCTATTTCACGTATTTAACTCAATGCTTAGGAGCATTAAACTTGCCATTTGTTAGAAGGACACATATCCCAGTTATACCTTCATTACTTAACAGAGAAACACAAGACATCTCTTCTGACATTAATCTAGAAGATTTGCCAGAGATTGTGTCTAATCCTTGCCGTATGGATTAAATTCAGCGTTTCTCCGTCAGATAGTATAGTAATACCTGGTAGGTCTTAATTGATGTTTCAGGTCACGTTTATAACATTGATGCCATAATTCTGTCACTAATTTTCATATTGTCTAAACTTTCTTCGTTAATGAAAGATTTAGTTTTACATAAAGTGAAACGCTTAATTTGTGGTTTAATCGAGAAATTTATTATAATTACTTTTTTTATTTTAATTAGATTTCGACAACACATTTCAAATTTATTTTCATTTATCTGTTTTTAAATTTAAATCTATTTTAAATTTGGATAACGAATATTACCCATATTCATCATAGGTACAGCTTTCTGCTTTTAAATTCTCCGTTATTGAAACATATTAGTTGCTACTGCAAGTGAAAAGCGTCTTTTCTGATTCATTACTGATTTTCGTTTGCACTTTTGTAATTTACTTTGCTTTAGGTAACACATATCGAATTTGCTTTCATTCATCTGATTATAACCTTAGATTTTGTGTTATTGATATTTAATAGTTTGGAAACTTACTATGAATTGCTGAAGCTTTTTCACGGTTATTCAATGCATTGAAACAATAAATGGGTCGAAAACCCTAACTTTACCATAAGTTTTCCTGGAAGGGAAAAACCTTTACCGTTTAGTTTTAATTTGAAGTGAAACTCTTCAACTCTGATTTACTGCTGTTTATTGCTTTGCTTTTATTTTTTAATCTTTGCTTAAATGCTATCCCGAATGCTACAAACGAGTTGGAAGTGAAGGTTTTGGATTACATTTGTTACATTGTAATTTGTTAATTTTGATAGTAAAAAATATAGTGATTGTTTCTGAAATTCTATTTCATTATAATCCATATGAGTTGAATTTTTTAAAATTTATTTTATGTATTGTCTTTTATAGTTTACATAGGATAAAACGAACTGCGGTTTTTGTCATTTGATATAGTAAACAAGTTACAAGTATTTATGAAATAAGTTTTATTTTCGATTTTATTGCTACAGATTACACATTGTTTAAAATAAAAAAATTTTTTAAAGTTCTCCAAAGTTAATATCATAAAAACGAAAAAATAACACATCACTATTTTATGAATGATATCAGCCATTTAATTTTCATAAAATCAGAAATTGTAGATCATTTCATCCGTTCCTATATTATTTAGTCCATTAATGCTATTATTTTTAATTTATCAATGCTGTTATTATTTACATTGTAAGTATTTTATATTTGATTTATCATTTCCATTATTATATAAGATTTTCAATATTCCTTATCTTTGTATTTTATAAATCTCTCTCCTATTCATTATTTTTTTTAAAAATAAAATAGGGAATGGTAGAATTATAGGAAATGGTATTTTATCAATTTCCATGATAGTTGACAATTCATTCTTGTTAATATACTTTACTCTGAATTTTTATTAATACTACTAATACTCTGTTTTTCTCAATGCTAGGAATATTTGCATAATTAATTAATTCAATTGTTTATCATGAATATTTCTATTAATTTGCTCACTCTATATATATTAAATAACACATGTTACTATATATGCTTTTCTTTTCATAGAAATCCTTTTTTAACACTTATTTATCAACTTTTGATTCAGTTCACGCAACAGTAAATATATTATGAACAACGTTAATTTATACACGAAAGTTTTGTTTTCATAGTCGATCTATGACATTAAGGTTGTGTGGCTAAAAAAGTTGAGTTACGAAAAGGATACTAGCATTTGTGAAATATTCTACTGTGTTTCGCATCGAATAAAAACAATCGAATTCAACAATGAGGAAGAATGCTTCGCTGATAACCATTCTGAACGTTTATTATATTTCTTTTTCGTTTTTATTTTAACTTTCAGCTAATATATTATTGATTTTAGACCTGCTCTGATACCAAATTAAAAACTATACTGTAGATGCCACTCGAGAATTGTGAGCTCAACTTTTTGACAAAAAAAAAACAAATTTCATGACTGATATTGATAAAAATTACAATGGGAAAATTTTCATTAATTTGCAAAAACATTTTCAAAATAATTAAATAAATTAAGAACATTACATATTTTTAAAATAATTAATAGATTTTCCTGAATTAATGTGATCACAATTGCTAATGTTATTAATTTATCAAGTCTCGTTGTTCCGCCAGAAGAAGGTTGATCATTTGGGATCCCACAGCCGAAACAAACTGAGATTCATTGCCATAGAGCATTATATAAAAACCATTGTTTCCGATAATTATGCATCTCAATTTGGGATTTCTACTGTTGTTGTTGGCGTAGGCCATTAAGGTAAAGGGTGTGATTGTTCATGATTTCCAGTGGTGCCATCTATGGCCGAAAATTCGACTTCTTTTACCCCATACGTCACAATGGCTTATAGGATGGACCCATTCATTCATCCACACATCATAATTTTGACCTGAACCAGAGAACGATAAATCTTCTATTTAATACCCCCAGAGGTATAATTTGCTATGGGAACTAGGAGAACTTTGTGACCTGACAGATTTAGCGTGCACCAGTCACCATTTACTACACGTGAAGTATTTAACCGGCTGGATTCAAACTCCCATTCTCGCGAACGTGAGTTCAGCTCCTTTGCCAACCATGCTATTCCCGGCCGTTATTTCCATTAAATGTTAATAAGAACTGCAATTTTGTAGGCAAGAATATTTCCGGAAAACCATTATTCTACGAACCGAAAAATTATCTTATGAATGGCTTAAGTACCGGATATTTTGGTTTTGTTACTAGTGTTATGATTTATGTTTAACTGTAATGTCATTACACATAAAAGTACGGTAATTTTATCAGATTGCTTTGTCCTATGTGAGTATATAGAGCTATATGAAGGGCATCATAAAACAACCATAAAAATAATGTAATGAACTATAAAAATAATATATCGTTATCCTCAACACTTATCAAAATAAACTATACGTATACACAAAAGTTTGTCGCAATTTGATACATAATTACAGCATTTCTAAATTTATTTGAAATGGATTTTTTTAGTTTTCTTTAAAACTATCACATGGACGAAAAAATTCTGGTTATTTAGTGTACTGTATAGTAATGACATTTCTGGCAGAAAGACTATAATCCGGATTTATCAAACCAAAAAATGGGATATTTCAATCATTCGTTTGGTAATTTTTCCATTCATATGGTAACGGATTACCGTAGTTCTGGTTTTCAAAATTATAGTTAATATTACCACAAATTTAATAAAACATTCAAAATTGAAAAGTAAATTTAACTGAATAAATGGTTTTTATGTCATGCGCTGTGGTACCAAATTTTACCACATTTAGGAAATTTTATTAAGTATTAAAAATTAAAATTTTATTTCAACTTTACCAAAATCATTACCAAAGCGTTTTGATAAAAGTTCACGAACCTTTTAATAATAAAATGATAAATTGAACTAAATTTTATTAGTTTTGACTATATTTTTTGCATTGCATTATTTTATTGAGATATATTTTCTTTACTATAAGGTTTTAAATTAATGTTTCACCTATTTTTAATATTGAGTTTAAAAAGTAAATAAAATTGCTTCTTATAAAGAGCGTATAAAGAATTAAAGTTAATTTACTTGATATGCATACAGGACAGCATAACCTCAACCAATTTAAGCAGTTTAAAATTTGTAAGCATATTTTAAGGTTGCATGAACCACAATTTGAAATATTTAGACTCAAAAGGCTACTTAGCACGCATTTTCAAACTTTCCCTTGAAACTACTTTTAAAGAGCAACTTTAGAAAGTTTAGCTTTACACATCAAAAGCTTTGTTAATTTAAAAATGCTTTCTGCACACTTTGTATAATAAATTCTGTTTAGAATTCTGAATTTTAATTACTTACCAAATTAAAATATATACCCAGGAAACGAAAGCTTACACAAAAATAGGACGTTAAACATTTATTATGCACGACCTTGTTTAACTATTCAACATGTCCGAAATAAACATTTGACGGTGAATTTTTAATCAAGCTGTTTTTGACATTGTTAAACGTTTATTTTCAATAAGCATACATCTTATGAAATAAAATCAAACTTTAATGTAATTGTGCAATTTTTCATAATCTAGACAGTTCTAATCTGTTAATTGAGAAAAAACAAGTATGGTTAAAACTACCAGAGTATGGTAAAATTTATCATGTTAATAAAAGGTTGTTTTTTTATAATATGCGTTTGAATTTGGAAAATGTGGTAAAATGTAGTACTTTTATCATGATACCTTAATGTATGGCATAAAATGTATTGCCATTTATTCAGTTGAATTTACTTTTCATTTTTGTATTGTTACGAAGGGTGTGGTCATAAAAAATATAATTTTGAAAACCAGAATTTCCGTTAAACCATTATCATGTGAACGGGTACCAGATCTATGGAATCGTTTTAACCGAAAACATCTTTACAATAGAGTATAATACTAATATTACCAAAATTGCTTCGTCGTGATAATTGAAAGTTATAGAAAATAAGGTGTTAAATGGAATTTTAAAGGCAAAAAGTTAACTTGTTTTCTGTAATTTATTTTCACGATATAAGAATAAAAGCTAATCACTTACGACAGCAAAATGCGATACACATTTTCAAAAATTTTCATCAAAAATTTTTCAAAATTTATTTGAGGCTCTTTAAAAAGATTTAAAATGTCTCAGAAACTTAGAAAAGCAATTGCTAACTTCTTCTAGAAAGAATTGAATAATAAAATAATAAGTAAATTAGAAACGTTTAAACTTCTTTCAGACCGAATTGAATATAATTGAGTGGAGTAATTAAAACTGATTTAGAGCCATCATTTTTATCTAAGGCTTTGAAAGTTTTGAAATATAACCTTGAAAACTCCCTTCCTGAGGTCTCTTCCACAATGCTGTAAAAAAACAACAGCTTCGATAAGCCTATCAGCTTTTAGTAAATTTTACTCTTTTAGGGGTTAATTTTTACATATAAAAACATTAAAATTCTTTGTACAATATAATTTAATCTTTTCTGCTGTATCATAGCTGTGAATAGGTATTAAAAGTAAGTGTACCGCCGTATAACAGGTAAGCGTATAACCATGCACTCTCAGAGAGAAAACTTTCACTTTTGACAATTCAGCAATCTTTGAGACGTATTTTGTTAATTTTGAAAATCATTTCGTCGCAAAATCTCGTGCTTTGTGATGAAACTCTAAAATGTATAACAAAAATGTCCTCTCAAGTCGAAATTCATTGTGGAAGATTGTTAAATAAACAATCGAAAGTAGAGAGACGAAATAAGCCGGTAATGTAATTTATCTCTCTGTCCCTCTTGTCTTGGGGTGGAACTGATCCACCTATATGGTGGTGACCATAATAAAATGGTTATTGGAAAAGTTAGTACATTAGGTACTATGAGGTTTTTTTTTTTCAAAAAAAAAAACTGATTGACGAAATTTTTTTTTTAATTTTGACAAAATTCGTTTCCTCGAAGAAGTTATTTCGTCTCTTTGACGAAATTTTAGATCGGCGCAGATACCAGGAAACGGTCTTGTCAAAAGCGAATAAAGTTTCATGATATATGAGTAATCATTTTTTAAAGTGTGTTCGAAATTCATTTCTGATAATTTTTTTTTTAAAGAAAAAGTTTTTTTTCATAAACATTTATTTAACCAAACTTATGAGTTGAAACATTTGCAATTTTTTAAGTAATTAATGCACTTTAAAAATGGCTAAAATTGCAGCTTTCAAATATTATTTTCAGTCTCATTAAAAAATTTTGTATATTATATATTTTTCATATATTATGTGTTTTTCGTATATTACACATGTAGTTTTAGTCAAAACATAAACTAATTTTTTATATTTTTCGTCAAACTAATGTTTAAAACTTTTACAATGCTGTAAAAATATTGCGCTTTTGAAATTCTAATAACTTCGCATTTATCATAAATAAATACTCTATTAATTTAAAACTCATTTATGAACTATTTTCTTATAAGGAAACAGAGGAATTTTTAAAACAACGAATCACATTTTCAATTATCAGTTTTGTGTCATTGTTTCCAAGCTTTGGACTTAAGAATTGATTTTCTCAACTATAATTTCCTATTTATAGCTCCTGTAAAAATATTTTCTCGAAAAAATTGATATCGAATTTCTTATCATTATTGAAGCGAAAAACCAAGCAGGTAAACTGAAAGCGAAAAAATTACAAAGAGCTAAAAGAAAAATGATTTATTGATTTGTAGAAAACGCAATTTGTATCTTTTTTTTTCTGACGCATTAGGCATTTTTTTACCTTATTTTTCCCAAAAAACATTGATAAAATCTTCCATGTTTAACAATTTACCAGTTCCTATTTACTTACTTAAATTTCCATTTACCAAATATAGGACTTTTAATTACTACATAAATAAAAAAATACAAAATATTCTGATACTTTTTTTTAAAAAAATGGAATTTAAATTTTAAAACTAATTCTTTTTGATCTTTCTAACTGAAAGAGAATAAATGCGTGTTTTCAAATGGCGAGAGGCGGATGGAGATAACATTTTAGGGAAGAAATAATTAAATATCCCGGACACATAATGTAACCACTCGAGTTTGACCAATTCGGGTTTTTTCCTCATATTAAACTACAAAAAAACTCACCTGCGATGCGGTGTGTCATCTAATAGATTGATTGGCTTAAGTTTTCGATTTTTAAAGCACATTTCAATGTTTCAAAGTAGGTTTGATTTTAGAATAGAGATAATTTCGAATCCCCGTGATGGCTGGATTATATGTATATTGCTGCACTGTGAAAACTTCCGTATCAAATTACGGTATAAATTACAAGCACTTTGTAGTTGTCAACCGGACTGTGTATTGGTCGGGGAGCTGACCACACATCAGAAGGTCCAGATGTGTGGTATGGGAGCAATTTTGTCCAAATCTGCCCTACTGATACTTGAGTGATGAATGGGTGGGCATAGGGGAAGAAAAGTACCAGCACTTTGGGTGCATCCTCTGTAAAATCCATTTTTATCGTGACATCTATTCCTACTGTAAAATATTATACTGCATTTTTTACAGTAATATTTATGTTCTTAGAATGATTTTGCGATTTTAAGGTAAAGAGGTGTACTGTAAAAATTACGGTATGTCAGATTTTTTGTTCCGTAACATATTTCAGTAAAAATGGAGTTATGATAAAAAGTACAGGCATCTTGAATTCCGGTACTTTCTACCGCAATTTGATCCGGAATTTTCAGTCTGACAGCTATCACTTACCACAAACCAGTCATTAAATATCTTTAGTTACAGACGACTAATGAATTTGAAACTTCTGTCCGTATTTCTAACCATGGAAAGCTATTGGATATTAATAATTCTAAATTTTCATTTACCTTAATAAAAAAAATATGCATGCAGACGCTATTATTTTTCTCAAATAAATATTTGCGTAGTTTTTTAAGATCGTTAGTCTTTAAAAGTATTGTAATTAATTTTAATTATCACAATACTACTTTTTGAATCTAATACAAATTATCTAGTAATTAATATTATTAAATAGAAGCTATCTTATTTCCTTGGTACGTCAAAAATTCATTCGGGCAAAACGAAATTGAAATAACTTTAAGGCAATGTAAACCTTACGCAATTTTAATGACCATTTAAACGCTATTATAGCTTAATTTTCCCCGATTTTTTTTTTCTTGTACGCTAGTATCTTGAGATATGAATATCTGCGTAAATAAATTGCATAGTAAAACAGTTTTTTGAGCTAATCATGCATTTAAGGTAATTGCTTTTTGTTAAATTCCGTGGCTACCGAAGTTGTACAGATCTGATTACGAGTGATGGATTCAAGAAAAGAAAAAAATTGCATCAATAATGGAGGAGAGTGTACCTTGGAAAAATATAAATACCATTTGCATAACTTGATAAAAGAGTTTCTCATTCAGTGACTTATAACAATTAATACTATCTGCTATATTGTTGACCTTTCAAATCTTCCTGGCTCCGTTAAGAGCTGTTTTGAAAATAAAACCTTTTAGCACTTACATTCGAAAACATAAATAAGGCAGGTGGTAACTATATATAATATCATTGTAAGATAAAATAATAAATGCTTTTTTTTATAAAATTATTTATTTTAAGCCTAGAAGCATCCCCAAAAAATATACATTTCTGAAGTACCAGTTTCAGTATTGCGCTTTATACTGGTGCAAAGAACAAAACGCTGGGCAGCTTTTTTTTATTGTTATAAGAATATCATATATTTATTAGAATAATTGCAACAATAATATGGATTTGTAATGATTTAAATCCGACACTGAGTCCCTAACAGTTTACTTGACTGATTTATAAAATAAATTCCTTTCCATTATAGAGAATGAAATCGCACGTTACTCGCACGTAATCAATGGAATCTCACGGAATCCATGACAAAACCCTAACCATGCTGATAATAGTCCCACAAGTTTCACTGATTTGCTACTTACAAAATATAGCTATAGCTAATTGCAAAATATTATGATCTAAATAAATCTGCAAAATTTCGAAATTCCCCCCAAAAATATTAATTTATTTTAAGTTTATTATGCATTGAATTTACTTAATCATTTTTAATTAGTTATAACTATTTAGACAAATGCTATCAGAAACTCTTACAAGGCTAAAAACTAATTCAATTAGTATAAATAAAGCACTAATTATTACAAATTAAAGCAACTAATTTCTCTTAAATATGACACTGCATTAGAAAATTCAATTTTGATGTTATCAATGGAATTTTAATGTAACAAAGCCCTATAACAGATTAATTAAGAGGCCAGTACCACGAATTCTTACCATTCCTTTTAATATGTAGAAATATTTCCTTATACCGTAGAAGCTGTTTGATAAAAACGAGAACATTTAATCAGAACATTCCAGCTATTTCATTTATAACTAACGTCGGCGAATGTATGCATTGGATCATTTAGTACAGTCTTTCTTGTTGAGAAATGCGGCATATAAGAAGTTAAGTACTCAACAATAACAGGATAAAATTACTTCATCGGCTTTACTTCTTTTGGTTTCTATTTCATTTGAACTCATAGGAAAATTAATAAAATACTAAATTACGAGATTACTTCTTCTAAAAGTTAACATATATTATTTGTAAAATAAAATTATTTGAACCATTAAAAAGTCGAAAAAATAAAGCTTTCTGGTTAAAAAAACTGGTTATTAGATCAAAAGTTACTATGGTGTCCCATTTTTTTCATTTGCACGCGGAAGAACTTCAGAATATTGCTTACTTTCTAAAAATTTGTGAATCAAATAACGATAAAAAGTACCGACACTCAGAGTGCCGGTATTTTTTTCCTTAAATTTTTACGGAACGAAAGATCTGATGTACCCTAATTTTTGCAGTAATATATACTATAAAAGCACGGAATTACCGTAGTTAAATAAATAAAACAGCAAAAATTACGGAATAAAATTTATAATAAAAATGCATTATATGGTAAAAGTGATTTCACGACAAATGCACCCAAGGTGATGATATTTTTTTACCGAAACTCTATCCGGAATTTTTTACAGTTACATTAGGATTTGATTGTGCCTTTTCCATATCTTTAATCCTTAATAAAACGAAAAAATTATAACAGTAATAATAACTAATAGTGAAAAAGGGCATTAATCACCTTTCATTATTTTTAAATCTATTCAAGTATTGCACAAATGAAATTTTTAATTTGCATAATTACTGCGAATAATAAATATTAAAAAAAAAACTTTTATGAGCATTACGAAAAGCAATTGTTCAATGTTAAAAACCAGTTTTAAACTCCATTTCATTTTTTTTAAACTGTAAAAAGTAATTCCAGGATCACAACAATAATAACATTAATTTTCCCTTTCCTCACAGTCAAACTAATCTAGACAATAAGAGCACTCTTTTGAAAAGTGTTATCGCATATTTAATTGCTAATTACTTTTCCAATGACTCGTTACTCTTAGTTTTAAAAGCGCAATTATCTTTAGACTCAACCATTTGAAAGATTGGAGTGTGTTCTATTATTTCAAAGAAGACAAAAATATTGAATTATGCAAAACTAAAAGTATTCAATATCTTATGTGTTAAAAGCTGCTTTTAAACTTGTTTTGTTAAATTATGAATGCGTATTATAAGACAAAGGATATCTGTGACTCGATCGATGATGTTAAGTAAATATTTTAATTGGATTTTCAAATATTCTTTTCAAGCCTTTTATTAAATAAAAGCATAATTAATGGATATTTTTACAATTTAAACCTTAGTAATTAAATGGTAGGAAAGAAACTAAGTGTCTAGTTTCATAAATCTTTCAGACATCTCCTTAAAACTCAACTTTTCATTTCGAAAATAACTTTTATTCTAAGGACAAATGATCACAAAAAAATATTTAAGAAAAGCAATATTTTTAATGCTGGTTATCTTTTTGGTAATTATGTGTTTTTATTTAGAAATAAATAATTAATTACTTTCTAATTGTGGAATGAAGATGACGTGATTAAGCAATAACCACAAACTAAATTGGAAATAATATCTCATTTTAATTCAATACAAATTTATAAAAATATAACAAATTGACCTTCCTCTGAAGGTTTTAAATGGAGGCAAAAGTATTGGGATGAATATATGAAGATGTAATTTAAAATCGAAGCTTGAAGAAAATTGTTTGGAGTTGCTAGAAATGAAAGTAGAAAGTTGGCATGTTATAACGCTGCCAAAGGTCCGCAGTTAGAGTTAACATTTCATTTTGAATTTGGAATAGAATTATTGGCGAAAAATGGCGAGCATGAGTAACACGGGTGAAATATGCTCTTTAGAAATATTCGGCTAAATAAGTTTAAAAAATGTATAAGTAAATGGGCAAGGTCTTATTCAAATTTAATGTAGAGGCGCGTTAGAAATAGAAATATTTTACATGAAAGTTAATTAAGTGAACAAGTAAGTTGGAACACTATTTCAATGCAAAATTAATTTTAAAAAGTATTGTTTAATAATCTGTTTGGAGAATTATTTTAAATATGATCCTGAAATTTTGAAGCACATTTCAGTTTTGAGGTTTTTTTTTATTCCTCTTAAGTCTTTTGACGTCTGTAATATTTCTGAATTGTGTATCTATGTCTAATGATTTGTTATTAATAATCCTTTAAATAGCCTTCTATGTCATTTACAAAAATTCATAAAATAATTATCGTCTTTGCTCCTGTGGTATTATAGGAATTGTGGTAAGTATTTAAAATAAAAATATTAGAAAAAATAAATATTACAATAGTATAATATCAATTCTACTTGTTTGTTTAAGAAGACGCTATATTATTTCACACAATTATTTAATACTTTTATTTTACACTATGATCAAGGGGATTGTGCTAACATCATCATCCTTATTCGCGTATTTTAAATCTTTTTTTTTTCTTCCCCTTCATAACATATTATAGGAATTGTGGAAAGTATTTAAAATAAAAATATTAGAAAAAATAAATATTACGTTAGTATAATATCAATTCTACTTGTTTGTTTAAGAAAGCGCTATATTATTTCACACAATTATTTAATACTTTTATTTTACACTATGATCAAGGGGATTGCGCTAACATCATCATCCTTATTCGCATATTTTTAATCTTTTTTTTTCTTCCCCTTCATAACATATTATAGGAATTGTGGTAAGTATTTAAAATAAAAATATTAGGAAAAAAATAAATATTACAATAGTATAATATCAATTCTACTTGTTTCTTTAAAAAGAAGCTATAGCGTGGGCGAAACGTCACATTGAAAATTCTGTTTCACCTTCATAAATAATTTGAAATTTAAAGTATGGGAAAAAGTGAGTTCAGGCAAATCTAGAGTAAGTTATGAAAATTCAATTCCTAAAGAATAAATTTCAAAATGCAAACAAATTATTGGAGGAGATCTTCTATATTGCATGATCCTAAATTATCTCTTCCTAAATTATCTAATCCCTTTTTCTATTCTTTAAATTTTCAATTACTTATAGAGGTTAAAGGGAATTTACAATGAAAAGTTTCTCTCGTGGAATAGTGTCTTCTTAAGCTTACTTATTTTGGACATATCTTGTTACGTTTAAAGCATAAGATCTCGTAAAACTCTTCACTTTCAGTAAAAAAAATGAATAATGGCTTTCACATGTGAAAAAAATTTTCTTCTTTAAGCATAGAATAGTAATATATTTCACTAATTTAAAACGTCATAGGCAACCAAACTTGAAGATTGATTGTGCACTTAAGGAAATATGGTTTTTTTCATTCCATAATATATAAATTAATGCTTAAAGAAAGTAGAAAACAGTATGCAGAAAAACCTTGACCACTTTTGGTCAATTCGGGCTTGCTTCATCTTTAAAATCTCCATCTAAAACGTTTAAAAATGCATGTTCAGTCTATACATTATTCAAAAAGCTACGGTGAAAGCTATAATGCTTTGAATACCCCAGATGGTAGTGCCATTTAAGATTGATTTAAAGCAAACAATTTAATTTGAGAATACATTATAATAAAGTGATTTTTTTTTCTAAAAGCGAGTTTTATGTATGATTTATGAACTTATAATGATATTATTTTAAGATGAGTATTTTAAAAAAACAGAAGATTATAAATACACGTGTTTAATACAGCTTTTATAAAACTGAGGAGGTTTTTCAGTATTTTGATTCCTAGAATATAATCAAAATTTTGGGTCATTTTAAATAAATGTACTTCAATTGTGATAAGAGAATAATATTATTAACTTTATGTGATCGTGATTGAGATATTTTTAAAAAAGTTTTATTTATAAAATCTGTTTTTAGAGACAAATTTTAAGTCAGAAAGAATAAAAATAAATTTTTATTGATGCGGATATATAAAATTTTGATTTGATTTACTATCTTTTTATTACTGTTTTATACATAATTAAATTTCATTTTATGGAGAATAAAATTAAGTTTAAACTGTTTTACTCACTACTAGAAAACGAAGTAACAATATTATTCACTAGTATTTACGATTTATGAATATTTGTAGAAGTTTAGAATTTTTCAACATAAATTAAATCTATATGCAATTTTTATTCTTTTTTAATACAATATTTTTAATGTATGAGTATAATATTTTAAAAAAATGTGAAAGGAAAAAACTGCACTCACAATAATTTTTTTGTTCATTGTTATACCCTGAATTGCCTCTCTCAGCCATTGTGGTTTGTCTTTTTTCTTTTTTAATCTTTTTTTTACTCTGGCATAGTGTTATTTGTCTTAGCTTTGTTACTCACCTTTATTTTTACATGTTTTCGTCTACTTTTCGTTTTATTTCTTAAGTCACTTTTGTTTCTTATCTTTCGGGTTTGGCAAATATTTAAAATGATGTTTTTGAGCGCTTAAAATACACCGACTCTTATTTACAATTTGTATATTTTTGAAGTGAATGAAGTTTTTAATCAAGTGATAATTACCAAGTGTTCATTTTACAATTCCATTAAAATCCATGTACTTTTCTTTACACCTCGATAATTTCGAGTTTTTAATTCATAAACTTTATGCGAAGTAAAGCAAACTGCAACGTTAAGGAGAACTCAAAGCAGCGCGGTGTTGGCAACGGCGGCTTTTGACGACGACGGCGATAAAAGAGAATGCCTATCAGAACCGTTATAATGGCACACATATATGTATTATAGAATGCCTCATATGAGCATATCTACATTAATTCGTGGCTTAAAATAGACCTCGCTTATCGTTCAAAGAGCATAAAAAGTCAATATTCGAATTAAAAAATTATTTTCTGAAGTTAATGGGTGATAATTCTTGGAAATATAAATATTGTAGACACCACATCGCTAAGCTATAACAGCGCCACCACATACTAGACAGTAGATGCTCAGACTTCGAACCGAATGAACCTTACACTTATTTCTCCTTTTACTTAATTAATTAAAATTATGTTTGTTTGTCCGTGCGCTATATGTATATTAATAAAATATTTGGCACTAAGCTTTTCCTCATTTTAAACTCCCCGAGATCTAGCTAGGGCCACAATATTAAGGAAATCCCTAGAATTTCCCGGAGTCTTTTATGGTGCCATCGGTTAAAACTAATCGAAATGTTTGGAGGACGTTGGATTACGTTAGAGAGGATCTTGAAACCCCTTCTCTCTCGAAATCCCTAAATAAAAGACGGGACAGATCAGTTTTGGGCTTCTGATGTAACTTCTTACGTAACTATGTCCTGAATGGCAAAACCCAGTCTTGGGAAACACCTTCCTTAAGAAATTTGCTGTTAGATGTTGAACAAAAACTAAAAGAAATCAATTCATGTGTAGCCTGTAGAAATATTACTTGCTTTTCTCGAGATAAAGTATCGTTGTGGGGAAAGACCATTAGATAACCTTGATCTATCCAAAGGTACCTCAAGATTGAATCAAGTTAGCATGTCTTATATTATATATTAGTGAATTGAATCTTTAAAAATCGTAGTGGATTTGTAAAAGACCGGGAGGATTTAGGTCACCGGGTTTTGATCTTTAGTCATAAGAGTTGCATTATGTTCATGGTAGAGTGTGTGGTCTCTCATGTGTTACTATTAGCAGTCGATTTTATACAGGATCCCCTGTTGTGTATAAGTGAGATTGAGAAGCAACAGCGTGAGGAGGACGATGACGCAGTCACAAATAGCAAGTCAACTATTCAATGTGGACCAAACATTGAATTAGTCGTGATTATATCACGTCTGCAGATCACCAATGTGGGGAAAGGCCACTAGACAATGCCCACCTTCATCTATTAAAAGGTACTTCAAGATCGAATCAAGTTAGCATGTCTTATATACTTGTGAATTGAGGTTTTAGTAATCGTAGTGGTAGCTACGCCACATTTTAATCTTAGATGTAGGATCATTCCATAGTGAGTAACGTAACTTTCAAAGCTGATTTTGCAAAACTTTTTACTTCAAAATCAAAGATAAAAAAATAAGTTTTAAAACAGTTCGTGAAATTTACAAAGTGCATCGCTTACATGCATAACTTCTAACAATAATTTAAAATCTAATTACTATTACGAGGTTTTTTCTAAGCAAAAATGGCATTGTGACTAACGTAAAATGTTTGCAAACTAGAAAAATGATGCTTATATTAAAAAGCAATTTTTTCTGAAAAATAAGCAGGCATTTAAAACTGACTGCTATACATGAAAAACGTGAATAGTTTACTATTGAAAACATAAAACACATTCATTAAAGTATACAATTTTTTGTTGCTGTTAAGTATTACTTTTATTTAAGACTGCATGCGACTAACAAAACCATCAAATGACACTCAAAAATATTTACTGTGACTTATGTTTCTAATACTTTTATATATTTTTTAAACTTCTTATGCTGTACAATTAATTTTCTTTGATCGGTATAAGAAAATTTAAATGGAAGACTTCTTTTTAACTCAACTGGCCGGCCAAAACTTTTACAAACTGAATTATTATGTTTTGTCCAGTTAAATCCTTCTTCTGTTTCTTTTAAAATCTTAAATTAATACAAGTTTAAATTTTCATCGAATTCCAGTATTCTGCCAATAAACCAGATATCGTCATAAAAAAATCCTTAGTAATTTCCAGTAATGGATTGTTTTTTAATATTTACTATTTCCACAAATGGGACATCGTCTCCTGAATTAAGATACAGGCTAACACAAAACCTTCTGCCACTTTTCATGCAATGTGCAGATTGAATGCCATTAAGCGTCTTGACACTTCTCACTAATTCTTTGCCTTTTGCTACCTTCAACGAAATTTCATTTGCCGATATGAACATATACTCTACATTCAGAAAGGAATAGACTTCCTTGAGAAACTCTTTTTCAGTCCTTATAACTACTTTGCATTGTAAAACTCTTTTCTACACATACTGTTTACATGCTGCACCTACAACATTATGAGACCTCAGCCATGATAAGACTCGGTGTAGTTCCATTCTGAATACCATTGATCCAAACATAAATGTCATGTTACAAACTAAACTTAGTGGCGCAACTGCTTATAGAGGCCTACTGCGTCCATCTCAGTTTCCTTGACCTTGGGCTCTGGGGTGCCAGAACAGAAGTTCCTGCTTGGTGGTCAGCCAAACGCTGAACCCACCAGTGTTTGCCCCCAAGCATGCTTGGTACTCATTTTATCGACCCACTGAAAGGTTGAGTCAACCTTGCCCAGCCCGAGGGTCGAAACCAAAACCTGTGGCTCGAGAGTGCGATTCCCTACCACTCAGCCACCGGGAGTCATGTCATAGAGGCTTTTTAAATGGGCTGCTACTCCATCCGTCCTTTATTCTCATATCGTTAAATAATTTGACTTCCAGGCATGAATGAGTTTTGGTATCATATATAACTGTAAAGGTTTTAATTTCTAAATCATCATTAATGTCCCTCCTGTAGTATGTTACAGCAGTGTATCTCGTTAATGTAGCATCTTCGGATGTTGTCCAATGGTTTCCTTTGGTAATCTTTAAATTGTGAAGTTATAGTCACATCTCAATGGTTACGCTAATCACACCATTTTTTTTTACATGTACTATATCTGAAATAAATATTTTACACTTTTCATGTATCTTCGATCAAGATATAAAAATATTAAAAGTTTTGACAAACATACTTTCTTGGTTAAGTTTAAAAATAGAAAACATTGCAATTTTGCGACTAACATAACAACTAAAAAAATCTAGGTAATTTAAAAGCTTGCCTTATAAATTGTATTAAAACAGCAGTCACTCTATTAGCAACAGTGAAAACTTCAGAATAGTTAAACCTTTCCTACAACTATGTGCTTGCAGAGCCATAACATGAACACCAAATGGGATTTTTGAAAAAAAAAAATTTTAAGGCTTGGGTTGACATTTCTATGCAATCCCCCTGTATTGCCAACGAGAATTTTTTTTTCATTTATTTCTTCTTATTTTGTCTCCGTACTTCTGACTTTAATTAACTTATTTTTAAGTACACTTGATTATTTTTTTTTCATTTCGTTTCATCATGAATTACATATTAGGAAAATGTTCGTACATAAAATAATTATTAACAAAATGATCCTTCCTCATTTTAAAAATATCGCCTTTAAGAAAAGAAAATAATGATTCATAAGCAGTTATGGAGGTAGGAGAACGGCGGAAAGAGCTTCCTAGTTTTAAAAATGCTACTTTTCTTGCATTTTATATAAATTAGGAATAATTTTTAGAGTAAAATATATTTCCTGATCTATGAAGTCATTCCATAGAGCTCCATTATTAAATAACATGAAATCAAGTCACTTCATAGTATGCAGTTTTTGTATTTACTTATTCAATATGGACTTACTCGTATATGCAGTCCCTAAATTCAATAAAAGGGATTTCCACTTTTCCGCTTGGTTCACAAAATTCTGGAATGCAAAGGAAATTGGTACAAAAAAGTATATTTGCTGTTCAATACCAATCATATAGGGTATATATGTGATATGAATTTTATAGACTATTTTCTGTGAATTTTGCAATATAAAATTCAATATTTCTCATAGCAGAGTGAACAGATTTTATTAGAATATATCTGTAATATATCATTGGAAGAAATCCGTAGAAAAGGTTCAGTTTTTTAATTTGACTTGCATAAAAATAAAAAATATTTAAATGAGGGTTATTTAGGTTGTTAGGGTAGTTAGAAATTTATTTTTAGCTTGCTTAAAATGTACAAATTCAGAATAATCTTAAAATTCCAAAATTCAGCATTATTTAAAATATAATTCCAACTTTTGCTATCAGCAGTATTATTTACAGATTATCCAACACATTCTATTGCTATTGTGCTCTAAGGAGTTTCCATGAATTGCGGAGAGATATTGTTTGTTAATATAATTACACGTAATTACACTTATTGTTTGTTAATATCGTACACGTAATTACAATTACTCTCTCTCTCTCTCNCTCTCTCTCTCTCTCTCTCTCTCTCTCTCTCTCTCTCTCTCTCTCTCTCTCTCTCTCTCTCTCTCTCTCTCTCTCTCTCTCTATAAACGACCAGCCCCTTCTTCAGAAAAACGCCTAGCACGCGTACACGTAATTACAATTACTCTCTCTCTCTCTCTCTCTCTCTCTCTCTCTCTCTCTCTCTCTCTCTCTCTCGACAAATTAGAAGAAAAGGGGTATGTAAGAGTTAAATATATATTATTTGGTGCGTAATAATAGTGAAGTTATGTATTATAATTAATAGAATGAACTTATTTGGTATATGTACTAATAATTGGATATAGTCATGATTAAAAATTAGTTAAATGATTGAAACGTCGTGATAAATATAATTAAGGCCGAAATATATGAAAGGGTAATTAAATTGAATTAAGGGGGGAATGTGATCGTTAAGGAAAGTGGTAGTACAATGCTAATGTGGGATAACAATAACCCAATAGGTCCAAAGGGTCACAAAGTGTGAGGTTTGAACAAATTGGATAAATTGGTATCACCAAATTTGGAAAAAGGGCGAAACTAAAATAAATTAAAAATTAAAGATAAATAAGATAAAGTCATGCTATATCCAAACATAAATATATATTCAATGCGGTAAGCTGATGTTTCCAATAAGAAGAACTAATAAAATTCACATTTATGCATGCCCATAACAATAAAAAGGGTACTCACCACATACAGAAGTAAAAAAGGCGATAAATAGTAGCTATAAAGGTAAAGCCAAAAATCACACAAAACTTTCTGTTCAACTAAACATTTATTTTTGTAAAACTACTTATTTTGATTATTGCGTAAGAAACAAGCAATATGATTCCAACACATTATATGGCACAGGAAAAAGTATATCTTTTAGAAGGAAATGGGTGACAAGAGAATTTAAAGAAACCAAAGGCGCCATGCACAAAGTTAAATATAAAAGAACGAGTAATTTAACCGTACTACTTTAGAAGACCTTGATTTTGCTGATGACATCGTACTTATTTCATCCAAATGTGCAGACCTTCAACTTAAAACAGACAAATTCAACAAATATTCAAATAGTGTAGGTTTATTCATGAACAAGAAGAAAACTAAAGTAATGAGAATAAATCAAAAGAAAAATGACAAAATTAAAATCGAAAATCACGAAATAGATGACATAGAGTCATTTAGCTATTTAGGTTCTATTGTAGATAAAAAAGGTGGAAGTAGCGAAGATATTAGACAGAGAATAATCAAAGCAAGAACATGTTTTAAGGGATTACATAAATTTTGGAGAGAGTCAAATATTGAAATAAAGACAAAAATAGTTGTTTACAAAGCTATTGTTAGAGCAGTACTATTATATGGCGCAGAAACCTGGAAACAGACTAAGATCGAAATACAAAAATTAGAAACCTTTCAAAACAAATGTTTAAGATTTATTTTTAAAATTTTCTGGCCTTACAAAGTATCAAATCAAAATCTATTAAAGAAAGCTAAAATAAAAACAATCGAAGATGAAATTAAAAAACGAAGATGGAGCTGGCTCGGACATATCCTTAGAATGCCCAAAGAAAAAATTTCATCTGTTGCGCTTACATGGGCCCCTGATGGTAAAAGAACTAATTGAAGACCCAGACTTACCATCCAGCGCATGTTTTTGGGCGAATTAAAAGAATGTGGAATATCTGGCTGGGAGGAAGCAAGATCTATTGCTAAAGACAGGAGGCGTTGGAGGGATATGCTGGAGGCCTTAAGTGCCCAAGGCACGTAGAGGATAAGTAAGTTAGTAAGTAATTTAACCGTTAAAATAAATATGAGAAGAAAGCTTAAATTTGAGAGGGCTTTTAATGTTAAAGAAAAATTAAAGGTATAACATTTTGATTTTAAATTTACAGAATTTGATTATAGATATGGATTTAATTTAAGATAAAGGTTAAGAAAAAATGTAAAAAGAAATCCCTCGATACGGACCAAAGTCCGCATCTCGGAGAACAAGGAACCAGACAGAAGGCTCGAGAGAAAGAGAATGTCTTCAAAGTCACTTAAAAATTCCTTAACTGGGGTAGACCAGAAAAACTACGACCAATTAAATTTAAAGAGGCGAAGAGTTTGAAATTTAAAGGAAAGAGATTGGTTAGTTAGCCCCCCTAAAATTAAAAGAAGAAAAAAAAGGCGTGAATAGAGGGGTTGGTTGACTTTCCCCACAGGAAGTGCGCTGACCGCGCTGACCATGAGAAAGGTCACCAAGAAAGTTAAAAAGATTGCTGAAATAAAAAAAAAGAGGAATAACGTTTAAAGAAAAAATTAAAGACTTAGATAAATCAGATAATTAAATTGTCACATTACATTAAGTGTAAATGTGACAGGGTAGTATGGACATTCTTTTCAAATTAGTATACAAAAACTTTATCTAATATAATTTTTAACACAATTCTGATATATATATAAAAAATATGGGAGTAAAGGTCAGTGTGCAATATAATAGACAACAATATTGTGTGTTTCTAATTACAGCTTGACTCATTGTTAGTCCTAGTGATTCATGTCATGAATTTTAATATTTGAGCAGATGTGTGAAAAATATATTTAAGTCAAACTCGTTCATAAATTCACCAAATTCTTTCTATCTTCAAGTACATTTATTACAATTAACAAGCTTTTCAGAATGTTTTGAAAAGTTTTCAAAGCCTGTGTTGGATGTCATAACTAAATTTTAAATTATTACACGATATCTTATGCCTGAAGTGCAAATTTGCATCTGTTTTCAATTGATCGAGAATTGTGATTTCATACAAAATCCCCACTTCTGATTATAAAATGCAAATAGACCCTCTTCAAATCTGAAAGCTCCCGCATTCCGGTTACTCGATGTTCTACTTAACATGGCGATGATCAAATATTTAGTTGTTTACTCAGTTTTGCATCATATGAAGGATTGTGGAACAATGCTAATTGACACAAAGAAAATATTTTCAGGCTTGTAAATATATTTGTTAGCAATTTGCTTTAATTTCGATTATAAAACAAAATCATTTTATATTTCATTAAGCACTGATGAAACTAGTTCGTGATTCAATATTTAAGCAACGGATATGTTTTAGAATTTTGAAAGTTAAGGAGCAATAATATATTCAGATATTAAATATTCTTCAGTAAAATGTTTTAAGAATGATTTTATAAACAGTAAATAAATGAAGCCATTGAGCTAATAATCTGGAATTAATAATTGTAATGGATGATTTTCAACTACAACCACTTTCCCAGATATTCTTTTTTGTGTAATTACTACCTAATTATTCTACACAGAGAAACAAAAATCTCGTAAAATTACAGTACTGTTTGGTAATGATATGTCTAATTAAAAAAACACAATTTTGCATATAAAAAACCAAAATATTCGGTATTTAAATTCAGCATATGATTTGATATTTTTTTCCGTTCTTATTATAACGGTTTACCTGGAATTAAACGAATAAATGTTTTTATGCCATGTTCTAATGCGCCCTACCATGCTATGTTGTAATTTATCGTAATAAAATTACCAAATTTTATTACAAGTTTTAATACCATATTTTATTGTTAATTTTACTAAAACCATTACCAAAGCACTACGGAAAAATTGCTGAGCTCTATGATGTTCTCATAGGAGCCAGAAACACGTTCACATATATGTATAACTTTGACTATACTTTAGATCTCAGTGTAACTGGTGCTTTTCGATTTATGTGTATCATTAGAAAGTTTAGCATGTCAACATTAATAACATACATAACTGTAGACACTGAAAAAATATTTCGGTTTAATTACTAAATTATTTAAGAAATTGTTCAAAAAAGTGTGAGTTTCTGATTAACTAAGTTTAGGGATTTTACCGTGTGTATTTCCTTAACACTTCCGTACCTTGCGTTCTTTCAAAAAGGACGGTTCTTTCCTCGAAAAAAAGAAAAATAACCTGGAAATGAAACTCTTGGGGCGTTTCATTACCAGGTTGTACTTCGTGGATACGAGATAGTTCTGCTTCTTTGATATAAAGATAACAATTATCTTTTGATCTGAAGTCAGAACTCAGTATTTTTATGAGGCTGTTAATAAGAGGAGAAATATCAACTTCTTTCATATGGGTGCTCTTCATTATAGAGACGACATTTTATGTTCGTTTTTTACGTATTTAGATGTGTTGATGGATAAAATAGATAATTATCAAAATGAAAAAATTCTTAATTTCATGATATGTTTGATAAAAGCTAAACAACGGTAAGGAAACAGGAAATTTTGAAAGTTATCCAAGAGGTTTAAATATTGAAAAATTAACTAATTGACTTAAACTAACCGCTTGACTTGAATTAATCGTTTTCCTCGCAGTTAGCAGTTCGAATACTCACTTTGATTACTTGACTATTTTGTTTGAATATGGTAAAATAACAATTAAATAAATGGTTATTTAACCATTTTTCCGAGAAATTTTGAGCAATATACATATTTATGCATTTGATAAAACTAGAATACTTTTTACTACTTGAAAAGATAACTACTGATAAGATTAAAAGTTAATAATAATGCATAGGGAATAAAAATGATATGAAAAATTTATATGTTTGCCAGTGATAATCGCATTTGCATAGTCTCAAACAAAACAAGTCATTTCATTCGCCCCACGTATCTATTCTAACATTTTGCTGATAAGAATGCTTTTTGTCATTTTTAAAAAAAAGAACAAAAAGAAATTTTCAAACCCGTTTCTCTGCGTTGTGTATTATCACATCAGCGCTTCAATAGGATATCTGAAGCACTTTGAAAAATCTGTATTCAACTATAAATATTTCATATTTGAACAGATAAAAGCAGAACCGTCCTCAATCTTAAAAATCTGAATAATGTCTTATCCCCTTGCATCAAATGCGGGGGAAATTTTAAACACGTTATTTAAATAAAAAAAATTCTTTCTATATAATAATCGTGACTAACATGAAAATCGAATATTCTGAGAGATAGATACAAGGAAAAAAATCTTTTGTAAGCCCAGACTTATCAATATTCATATTTTCGAAAAAGTGACAAAAAGGAAAAGAAAGCATTTTTTGTCAATTCGAATTTACATAATTTATTGTTTAATAAATATTTTTAACTGCAAAAAGTAGAATCCGTATGCTAAGGTAAGGATTGCTTTTTTTTTGCAATATCTAACGTAACACCACTTAATAATGGTGTATGTTTTAAAAACTTCTTTAAAAGTGACTTAGTTTTCATGTTGGAATCGAATTTTGTTACACATTAGATAAAAATCGTCCAACCGGAACTCTTCCATGCAATTGAAAAATCAAAATAAGCGACAAAAAATTCAAATTTGAGATTTTTACATATTTGCTATCTTTATATGAAATTTTTAAACCAACTTAAGACATAGGAATTCTTGGATCAAGCATTGAGGCATTCTAGCCTTCGGGGAGGATTTTTTTTTCATGGAACTAACCGGCATTTGCTTTACATGGAGAGGAAAGTAACGAAGACCTAACGTGGTTAGCCAGACGACAAGGGATTCTAACACATGATTTATCTACCAATGAGGATATTTTTACGACAGCACTGTGGTTGGTGATGGCCGAGAGCAGAATTCGTATCTAGCAGTTACCGCTGGGATTTGAATCTGGAATCACCTAATCACTCTGTCCTCTGAACTACCGCGTCTTTAACAATTGCAATATCAAGAAACCTAAAAGAATTTTAAAGTAAGTGCAGTATATAAGCGATTAAGCATACAATTATGGAAAGATTTTCGTTTTTAATTTAGCGCCAATGCATGAAAATTCCTTATTTTGCAAATTAAATCGAGCATCTTAATTGCAACAATTGTATTGCATTGCAGGCATTCTATTGTACAAGTTGATCTATAAATGAATTATCACAGTATACGAATTATTATTTCAACTGATAAAAGAATAATCTATAATTCGTTATGCATTTAGATTATCATTACATGTTTTAAAATAAATAGTTTATGCGTGTACCTGGCTGTAACGAATTGTTAATTACAATTAAGATAACTATTTTTGCTTAAATAGTGATCTAAAAGAATTTCTGTTTATTTATTTGTTTATTTACTTTTATATTTTGTTATTTTTTATATTTCAATAAATCAATAAGTTATTAATGAAATATAACATGTTTTTTACGAAAAACATAGATATCTAATCTTTCGCAAATACTAGTTTTCACTTCATATTTGTAAAATTTTACATCCAACATTAAATTACATCCTACATTAGGAAATTAATTTTAGTATCATGGTGAAGAATATAAATTTCGTTTCAAAATATTTTTATTCTCTCTTTTAAACTAATTATTAAATTAATAATCATAATGCTATGAAATAAATTCAACTCAATCTATAAAAAATGCATTTTACAACCGCGAATGAACTTGTAAATGAAGTAAATAATTTTAGAAAATAGCCCAGTTAAATTTTTAATCAGATTAATGGTGGAACAGAACTGTGTGGAAATGAGAAATGCAGTAACTGAGGTCTTCGTATGAGATTTTCTAAAAAGATAATGAACCTCTTGAGCCTAATAAAAGCCATTAACGAATTTTATGCCATGACTTTATTTCCCGATCTCACCATTATATTAGTCTTAACAAATCGTTATTTTGTTGTTCTGTAAATTATTGTTGCATTACTTTTCACTACAAATTGCGGCATCACCTTAAAGAGTCTAACATGAACGTCAGAACTTTCAAGATAACTTCAAGATTATAATGGTTGAAGTAAATTTTTTGCACGCGCAATTTTAAATGTTTAGAAATGTGTCAACATTATTTTTTATACTTCTCAAACCAAAGAATTAACAAAAATGATTAAAACAAATGCTCGATAAATTATTAGTATTGTTTAATTTATCACCCATCTAAAAATAGAATATATTTTATTGCAAATTTTGGATAAAATTACAATAAAATAAATTTTACATTACAAATGTATGAGATACTCCAGAAAATTATTACATATTAAAAATATTATCACAAATATATCAGACATATATCACAATTGTATCTGATAAGCAAAAATCTCACCAGTTATAATAAACAAATATAGAATTTTTTGTGGAATTTAAATCTGGTTTAAAAGTGTTGTTTAGATGGTTACATTTTATTTACTCAGCAGTGATAAAAATGTACTTTAATCGAATCTAAAGTTTATAATTTATTTCTCAGTAGCAGCAGTATTGGTACATTATTTACGTCGCATTACGTTCTACAAGGGAACCAAGGATCATTTTACTGTGGGTATTTTGTTTTCTCAATACACTGTGGTATAAAACTTGTACTTAATTGGTTTTGAAAAATCTCAAAGTTCACGTAAACTGCAATTTTATTTAAATTAAGACCCAATCCAACTCCTATACACACTTTTCAGGGTTAAGGGTGTAGTTAATCTTAACACTAATAATTAATTACTCTTACACGAAGCTCAAATGCATTTTCTTTATTTATGAATAATTTTCTGCAAATTTTTTGTACGTTTAGTATTATTCAGACAACAACGACTGTATACAACAACTTGCATACAATAGAGAAAGCGAAAGTTTGTTTTCAGCTCGCAAGAGGCTTAATATTCCCTAGGAATAGAAACTAACTATTATAGAAAGTATGAAGCTTTGAGAAGTAAAATAAAGACAATTTGATTTCATATAAAGATTTACATAAATTTATCAATTTCTTCAGATAATTTTATAATGTTTATTTTCTATCCTCTTAGTTTCTATCAAACCTAGTTCGAATCATTCATATTTATTCATTTTCAGTAATCTCTGTGAACTGTATTTACGTTTGATTGACAACTAATTTTATTTTAAGAAATATTGCATACACGCATCATAAATTAATGATTCTTACTTTATAATGTGTCTTAACTATAATACTTACTCTTATGTGTATTTTATATTACTATAATAACAAATATTAGAGGTGTTGAAATATTAAAATTGGGGCCGCTCGTTTACTTCAAGTATTGTAAAAAACATTTTTGATTCTTCCCTACACTAGAAACTATTCTGTGTTCGTTGTGTAATGAAACACCTAGATACAAGAATTATGCGTGGAGTTTTACAGCATCACTTTATTGTAAATGGTTTTAGTTGCTGACATTTTTGGTGTTGAGATACACTAAAATCTTTTTACCCGACATTAGGTCTTTTTTGGGAACTGTTGGCGTTATAATTTAAGATTAATTTTTAGAGCCTTCCAAAATTATTTCTCTTCTGAGTCGTTGAAAATCAGTTTCATTGAAGAATAAATAATTATTGCAGAAGTATTTGGCCCTTTTGCACGAGAAATATTAAGCTGAATACGAAATATAATTTTACCTAACTGACCATTTAAAGAACATTTAAAGAAAAACGTAAACTTAACAATTTTAATAAAAGCGGATGATGAAATAAATGTTCAGTTAACTGTGTTCTGCTAAGGATATTAAGTAATATTTTTCTCCTCAAATTTTAAAATTAGTTAAAAGTTTTAAACAAATTTCACTGCAACAGCATTTCCTGCAACAACTCATATACTATAACTGAAGTCTTTTCACGAGTGTCTGTTAGCTTATTTTTATGCTGTCCAAAGTGTAGCAAGCATTTTCGAAATTTTATGTTATTGTATAGTTAGTGACGCTATCTATTGGTGAATAATTTTACTTATTCTGAATCTTGAAGAGGAGGAAGAATTGGGTTCTTAAGCACAGCGTACAATTCTATCCTCTTCCATTTTTCGTTAACTGATTTTGAAAATCCTTGTTGTTTTCTCAAAAAATAGGAAACTATTGTATCGACATTTTATTGTATAAATTAAAAATTTTTTTGGTCTGGACGGCAGCATAAGATTGGACTGAAGTTATCTCTCATAAAAACAATAGAAGCATTGGGATACAGTGAGATAATATCGTAAAACAGAAAACAGCCACTTCAGAGTTAAATTTTCCAAAGAAAAAAAAAAGATAACAGCGTAATCATCAGTAACCTATATCACCCATCACGGAAATTTAAATGCTCCTTTAATCTGTGGTCAAAACTCGGTTACCTAATATTTGTTTAAATAGGGAATAAATGCTTATTTCGACAACCAACATATTATCAAACAAACATTCTTAAATTAACAAATCACCGTTAGCTTTAAGGCAAAATACGTTATATCCATTGGAATTCATGCTATTGGATATACAACTCAAATAAATTCGCAATTTAGAGACGTAAGTCATACAAATTTGCATGTTAAAATCACTTAATTGACTCAGATAATTGCGTTGAGGGAACCGACATTTTCGACTAATTTGGAAATAGCGCAGTTCCTTCAGTTAATTTTATTTGAAGCACGTCATAATTGTTACGGTTGATGGAATGGAGTTAAAACAGTCTAACTCTGCTAAACTAGTTAAATTTCTAAAGGAATGTGTTCAATCACTGTCTCCATAAATATGATTTATTCAAGCACTGTAAATATATTAAGTTAATTTTTGATGGTTAATTACTGTAGTAATTTTATGTTTCGTAAATATGAATAATGAGATTATTCTGTATTATTTTATTAAATCAATTGTTATTGCTCTATATCATCTTTATTTTTTATTTTAAAAAATTGATTTGAGACTGCACATACAATGATGTTTCTTCAAAAATAAAGAATAACAGTATATATTAAATATGGAACACCCGACAGTGGTAAAATTCTACTGTTACTTGCAACGATGCAGAAAATCAATTTAACTGGAGATAAATGTTTTGCTTATAAAATAATAAATTGAAAAGTTTGTTATGAAAATAATTCAGAGCATAAGTAATAAACGAAGATTATTTGTTTTTCATAAAGCTGTTTTTCGAAGGCTCGGTTGTGACATGAAATTATTGTTTTTCGTGGCTTATTTGAAAGAAAAAGGAAAGAACAGTTGCTGAAACAAATTACACGTTTCAGCAACCAATCAGGATCGAGATACCCACACCACGTCACTTGCAGGTATCCCATTACGATTTGTCGATCAAAAGACATTCAGAGTGTTTTGTTTACCAAGCTGTAGAACATTCTGGCAAAAAATAAGTAAAAAGTACATACACCCTGTGTACAACATCTGTAAAAATAATTTTACAGCAAAACTCATTTCGCCTCCAGATGACGTGATCTGGATTCGAATCCTAGCCATGGCTGGTCGATACGAATTCCGAGCCCGCTTCGTACTTACCTAAGTTCTAGCGTAAAATATCCTTAGTAGTAGACGGATCATAAGTTAGTGTCCCCTTGCCATCAAGCTAACCATGGTAGGCTTTCATGGATTTCCTCTCCATCTAAATCAAATGCTGGTTTTTTCCATCGAAATATCCCCACGAAGACAATTTCTCCCAATACTTGAGCTAGAAGTTCCCATGTCTTTTGTATTGGATTCAAAATTACAAAACTACGGAGTTTATTTCAAGGCTATGGAGTTTGTAGTCGCCAACTCAAAATTGGATGCCTTGTTCGCAGATGGTTATAAAATAAAATAATTTTTATTTAATTGCAATGATTTAGTGATTTTGCAGTAAATATTACTGTTGAAATAAGGAATATCTATTTCTTTCGTACAATTTTACTGCAGTAAAAGTGATATGGTAAAAAGTACTAGAACTTTGAGTACTGGTACTCCTCCTATAATTCGATCCAAAAAATTTCTAGTACAGTCATTTCCTGAACTAGAATTGAAATGCAAATTTTGCACATATTTAACAGAATAATGTTAGAATATTATCTCTTGAATATATTTAGTTTTATTTCTTACAAGAGTTAAACTACATTTTGCAATTTCTACAATGAGCATTTTATTTAAAATGAGGAAATATTCGAGTAGGTTCGTTTATGGATAAAAAGTTATTTGCAACATTTTTTTTCTTCTAACAATGTACTTAAAAAAAATTAAAAACTATTATTTATTTATTTTTCATCTATTTCATGCAAATTAATTATAATAATAGAGTAATTAATAGAGATAATATTCATTGTTAGAATATTATCTCTTGAATATATTTAGTTTTATTTCTTACAAGAGTTAAACTACATTTTGTAATTTCTACAATGAGCATTTTATTTAAAATGGGGAAATATTCGAGTAGGTTCGTTTATGGATAAAAAGTTATTTGCAACATTTTTACTCTTCTAACAATGTACTTAAAAAAAAAAAAAACTATTATTTATTTATTTTTCATCTATTTCATGCAAATTAAAAAATTTCTACAATAGTTGAGATTCCATTTACTCTAAAAGTAATTTTATAACTTCACATTCTTTCTTCTTCATCACATTTTATAAGAAAGAGGACTATCGAAGCGAGAGGGACATGAAAAACCTTCTTTTAAAAGTATCAAATTGCAAAATAAAACGGACGCGTAAATAAGTAAAAGGTTTAAAGAAAACTCCTTTTAATCAAACAAAATAGACCCTATAGAATTTGAAAGCCACTTTTGTAGTGAACTTTCACAGAAGTAGCCCATAAAATAAATGAAACTCAATAAAGTTTCTTTGAATTATCTCATTCATTTATTTATTTCAGGAAAGAATTTAGATTCTTTTTTTTATTAAATTCTATACATTTACTCATTGTTTTAATAATTTACGTAAGTAAAGACTTTCTTTATTTTTTTTTCTTAGAACAAAACTAAAAAGGAACATGGAAAAAGAGACAATAAATATTAATTTGAATACTTTATAACATTCAAACAATATACATAAATTTCGTTTTTATTAAATTCTATACATTTATTCACTGCTTTAATAATTTATACCAACAAAGACTTTCTTTCTTTTCTTTCTTAGAACAAAACTTTAAAAAAATGGAATAAGAAACAATATATATTTATTACAAACTTTATTTTACTATATATTTAAAAACTTTATATCATTCGAAATATATATATAATTTTTTTAATTAAATTCTATGCATTTATTCACTGTTTTAATAATTTAAATAAGCAAGGACTTTTTTCTTTTTTTTTCTCAGAACAAAACTTTTTTTTCCCCCAATGGCAGGCACTGAATCTTTGCCCTATGAAGATGCCGGTTACTCATTTAGCGTTACCCAGTGGACACATCTGGCACAATGGGCACCAGAAACATCCATGCCCAGAGCGGGATTCAAACCAGCAGCCAATGGCTTCTCAGTCAGGCTCGCTAACCGCTTGACCACCTGGCCGGCTCAGAACAAAACTAAAAAAGAACATGGATTAAAAGAAAATAAATATTTATTTAGAAACATTATATTACCACATATTTAAAATTTTTATAAAAATAAAAAAAAAGTACTCCATGTTTATCAAAATATGCATCTAGTTTTGCAATGTTGCTTTGCACTGTGGAGCTAAAAAACTGAATCAAATCTTTATAAAGCAAAACTAATATACTTCATAAATAAATGTGAGAAAAAAAATATGACAAGAACTAACGAAATTTTAAAGCAACTTAAGTGAAAGTTCACTTCTACTTTTTTCATATGCTGTTATGAAAAACAGAGTAGAAAAAACATTGTGATCAGTTATAATAAATGTTATCATAATACTAAAGTATTTTATTAAAAAAAAAAAGACTAACAAATATTTAAAATACTTGATTTCTCTATCATTTTACTTTCTCTTAATTTAGTAAGATTCTCTAAATTTATTAGTAACTAAAGATTTATGAAACTTATTGACAGTCTTAATAAAGAATTTATTAGTTCATTATTAATTTCACATTTTATATTATTTTAAAACTGTCGTTGAACAGCTGACCCAATTTTGGGTTTACGACTGGTAATCTTCAACTCCGTAGCCCAGTAATTTTGAACCCAATCCAGTAGACAAGAGAACTCCTGGATCACGTATTGGGAGAATTATGCCTTCGTGGAGGACTTTTCGATGGTACTAAGCCGCATTTGCGTTACATGGAGAGGAAGACCACAAGAACCTCCCACGGTTAGCCTGACGGCAAGGGAATTCTAACCCATGATCCGTCTACCACTGAGGATATTTCACGTCAGCACTGTGGTCAGTGCAAGCCGGATGCGGAACTCGTATCGACCGGCTATCGCCGGGATCGAACCCCGGTTCACCTCATTGCAAGGCGAGCGCTCTATCCCCTGAGCCATCGTGGCTCTAATTTCACATTTGAAGTAACTTGCTGTACCTAAAAAATAGCTATATCATAAGATACATTTTATGTAGCATATGCACTGAATACATGAATTGTAGTGCGCCAAAAAAATTAAGAACTCTTCTATTTTTTCTTTTCTTATAATTTTATTTAATAATGTATTATTTTCCATTATTTTATTTAATTTATAATATTTAGTGTTTTAATATTTTTATTATTTTATTAATAATAATCAAAACAATAATTGTAAGGTATAAAATTTTTTTATAATTTTAAAGAATGCAATTTTATGTGGCAAAATACAAAATTTGAACAAAATCTTTTCGAATAGGTTCTAATTAATCAATAAATATCTGACTTTTTTAAAACAAATTTGAGTTCGGAAACTATTTGATCAATTTCCTTCAAATTTTGTCGTTAGCCATACAAAATTACATTCTAATGCAAAATAATGCAAAATTTTTGATCAGTGCAATTTTTACACTTTTTCAGCTATTATTTAAAAAAATATTTAACAAAATGTAAATAGTTTCTAAAAATAATTATCTTTTGGTTAATCGAATGTTATAATTGCACGCTAAAACTTAAAAAGTTCTCGAGATATAGCAAAATACGCAAAAAGTAAAATTAACATTAAAAGGTCCAAACTTTGAACCCCTCTCCGATCTAAACTAATAAGATGTCCAAAATTTCGGGTGTCAAAATTCATACTCTTCGAAAATAAATTCATATTTATTCAAAGAAAGTGCATTTTGTGTCTGATTTCGTAACTTGAAATATCGTCAGTATTAACATAATTCAGGTCATCCACCTCGAACTACTAAGAATGAGTCCTAGTACGTAAAGATCTGGTGAATAAATCGAAAGTTATTCAGCATGGGGTATTTTTCGTTGCACTGCACAGGTAAAATTATCAGCCAATTAGCATTAAAATAAAAAATAAAAATTTATTAAACGAAATATTTTAACAGCTTACTTTATTCTGAGCTTAAATCCTAAAAATTTATTTCCCATCGATAATTTATAAATTTTGTAAAAATAAATTTCAAAGAAATAAATTTTAAAAAACTATTAAATATTTAAAAAGTGCTTGTATTTTTATTACATTAATGTAACTCCTATTAATTTATTTAAGAAGAAAATCTCTCAAGACGAGAAAGAAGCACAAGAAGCTATTTGGTTGCTTGTAAATGTAATTTTAAAAGGCATTAAATATACTTGGCCACCCAATTATTGTTAAGAAAGTATTTGACTATAAGCAGAATAAAATGTTCATAAAATGTTCTTTTTTTTTGTTGAGAAAATCAATAAAATGAATCAGCTAGAGTACTATTTGTCCTAGAAAATGAGCTTGAAATAAAGAAAATAATCGACAAAATGCAGATTAAATGAATTTTATAAATCGTAAAATTCTTTTGAGATTCTATTATTTTAATATTTTAAAAATATTGCTTTAATGTTAATGCTTAATGTGTCCAATTATTTTAATGTTTCTATCATTTTAATGTTTTTTCCAGTAAAAAATCTCATTCTTTTCCAGGTATAAATTTTAAGCATTTATATTTGTATTTTGTATCATAGGATAGTTTTGCACTAAATTCAATTACTTCAATTAAAAAAAAACAATTATCTGGCAAAATCATTTAATAATTAGAATTCCATGGAATAATTACAGTATTTATCGGAAATGTTGATAAATTGTTCTAAATTTTAAAAAAGGATTTTTAACTCCGCAAGGATTCGTAGTATGCAATTTTTCGTAGGATTTTCAATACTGCAAAAATTAAAATCAATGTAAAATACTATGGAATAGTTTTAACCCTTTTGTAAAAAGAAGCTTTAAAAAGACATTAGTACAATTTCTCTAACTAATACCAATTCTCTAACTAAATAAATGTTTACAATTTGGCTAAAATAATGTAAAGGTTATAGTGATTTTAGGAAAATTTACCTAAATACACCTTAAATTTCAGTTACAGTTAAAATGTAGATAAAAAGGAGTCATTTTTCAGTTAAAAATTACAGGCCTTTCACGCTATAACGGTTTTGTGACGACAACTTAAAACCTAACTAGAACGTAAAATTTTAAAGTTTAAACGCTCAAAAAAAATCTTAATTGAGCTGGTTTAACTACTTTCTGCTACATTGTTTCTGCTACATTCTTACGAAAAGTGAGTGTACTTTTTCACGCTTAAGTTCTCAGGACACAAGAATTTAAGTGTACTAGTATTTCCTAATGCTAGTTTGATATACCTTCTTATTCTAACTAAACTTTAAATAACTCGCGTTTTAGGGAAAAAATGATATAAAATAAAAAAAACTGAACGTATTACTTTTCTAATTGAAATTTAAAATTCAGGTTTGGAATTAAAAAGAATTTAGTTGGAAAGAAAAACTGGAACAGAATCGGAAATTGAATGATGTTTTAATGCTAAATAAATTTCTTTGTCTGATAACAATATATGTTTCAATAGTTTCATAGCCGCTACAAGAAGAATTTATCACTTTTATCACTAAATCAAATTTATCGTCATTTAAACTTGAGACTACATTCTCACTGTTAGAGTTCTCAAATATCATAAGAATATAAGCTATTTACTCCATTTAATTACAGATTTCATTTCAAATATCAGATTTCAAATATCATTTCATATATCATATAAAAAATGCATTGACATCAAAGATGTCGATATATGTTTATTTCGTGACCTAAGTGCATCATAAAGTTTGAAAGACAAGTACCGAAACTCAGTGCTGGTATGTTTATTATAAACTCCATTTTTTACCAGAACATGTTACGGAACAAAAAATCTCCTGCACCGTTATTTTTACGGTAATTATCGTATAATCACTAAATCTCTCTAATAAAATGAATATTACTGTAAAAATTAAGGTATAATATTTTACGGTAAAAATAGATTTTACGATGATACATCGGTATTTTTACCATAATTTGTACAGGAAATTTTTTACAGTGTATCAGAGATGGTAGTCAGTTCATTGACAAATGAATAATCAATCGAAATTCCAACCACTTTCAAACTGACAGGAGAGCTCAAACTTTAAGTGAAAATCAGTTCTTTAAAACTATTTCTATAGCTTTTCTAAAGCGTTTCAAACAGAATTTATTGCCTCTTATAACTATAATTGTAGGACGTATTACTTTTGAAACATATGGGGAAGTTGAGCTTTTAGTGTTGATAGTAGTTTAACTTAAAAATATTGTTTATAAAAAAGAATTAATTAATTTTCTTTATTCAAGTTGAAAAGTATTCCCAATTTGAAATGAAAACGAAGCTCTGCTCCCCGGACTTGAAATTTGATTTATAGTTGTTGTTTTAGTTGTCAATAAACTTAGTTAAAATTTTAGTTGTCAATAAACTTACCTTCTGAGACTTAACAATTTGTTAGCAGTGGTCAACTTAATAGCTGTTAAACTTTTATTGTAATCATCATAGAACTCCAGTTAAAATTTGAATAAAATATCTAGTAAAAGAAATGGTCAAAGTTTTAATTAATTATATATTCACTTTGATGTCAATACTTACTATTACTTTAAAAACTATTTGGAGCAATCATCACTTACTTCCAAAAACAATTCAATAAAAATAAGATAATTTTGTCACAAATATTAGCTTTTGATAAAAACAAAAGTCGTGTTTGAATTAAAAGTTCAAAACATTTTTAATTAATTTGAAATTTTACCAAAGTTTTGAATTGCTTGGATGTGATTATTCTTCAGGGTGTTGTTGTTTCTAACGCTACTTGCTATATCAGTAAGCCTATGAGGTGAAACCAAGAGAACTTAGGCTGAGGGTGTATTTCTTGTTTTTCAGTGAAGCCATCTATGGCCCAAATACGACTTCAGCCACACACACACGCGTCACTACCTGTTTATAGAGGGAACCCATTCATGCATCCATTCATTCATTCACAGATAGTAATTTTGATCGGAACCCGAGAATGATCAATCTCCAATTCATATAAAATTTATAATTACAGTAAGATACGATACATATAAAAGAGAGGAAAATTATTTTTGAGATTCAATATTAAATAAGAATCATTAATTTAGGACACACTAATTCATGAAATAAAATTAGCTTTTAAATCAAAGATGAGCATAGTACAAGGAGAATATAAAGAAAAATTCGAACTAGAAAACAGAGGGGGAGAGTAGAGAAATTACATGTTATAAAATATTCAATACAGTTTACAATGACAAAAACATAAATATTCTTATTACACTACTAAAATACATTTCATAAGCGAACTTTTGTTTCAATAAATATATAGCAGCATTAACGATAACAACGAATTTTCGCCAGTCTGCATTCAAATGCAAACAATCTGCATCAAAAATGTGACAATACAGGTGTTCTCGGAAATGCAAATATTTAACAAGCAATGTGAAAGGGCGTGAGTTTGGTGCATAATCATTCTAAAAGTTTTAGATTTATTTACACCTTTTAAATTTACAATTAAATTAATATGGCAATATCTGCTCAATTTGGTGTGAGCTTGAAATAAAATATTTCTTCACACATTGTTTTGAGTTGTTCAACATCAAATTCAGAGATATAGAACACAACAGATTTTATAAAGAAAAGTAATTAAATTAAACGTGCCCTTCTTATGTAAGTCTTAGTGTGTTAAAGCTCCTTATAATAATGTGACATCTATTAATAGCAAGCTTTTATTTTCATAAAATGCTGGTAAAAATATAAATGCACTATTAATTTAACTAGCGTTTTAACAACTATTTTTACTGAATTTTAGCACATCTTAGGATTACTTGTATTTGAAATAAGTCTGTTAATAAAATAAAAAGTTGAAGATTTTGAAATGTTATTTTTACTTACGCCTAAAATACCTTCGATAATAGATGTTTCTTTTATGTTTAATTTTTTTCAGAAACATAATTTTCATAGGATTTTTTTTAAAAAAAAAGAAGACAATAAAAATTGACAAGATATGCTTAATTTATTTAATGGTTGAAAGACTGTTGAATATATTATGTGTTTTTATTAATGAATGTCATCATTTAAAAAAATACATAATTTTTTTTTGTATAATCATAAAGCTTAAGACGTAGAGAAAATTATATATTTTTAAAACGACGTTAAACTGTTAAATTATTTTAAACGGAAACAATTTTCCAAAACTTAAGATTAAGACAAACAAAAGCATTTAAAAAAAAGTACTTAATTTATCTTTTTTAACTAATAAAACTAAAAATAATAATCGCATAATGAATTTATCCCCAATCGCTTTCGCTCTTCAACCCAATTATTGCTTAGCATTAGTTTTGTTGCAAGAAGAAAAACAGATATAAGATAAGTTATATGAGATTTTTCACCTTCAGTATATACCAGAATGATTTCCTCATTTTTATATAAATTTAGTTCTTGATTACATGTATAAAACAAATTCTTATTTAATTTCCGTTTCTAACTCTTTTAAGATTTCTTGCTAAAACAATTAATCCCAAATCATGCAAAATATTAGTTCCTTGTACTACATTGCAATTTTTGATTATAATAATATAATAATTACTTTATTTCATATGGTTACTATAATTAAATTTTATATTGCAAGTAAAATATTGTAAAGCTAACTACATCAAACACAGAATATGACATTCATACCATTTGATGATTTCAAAAGGGTTGTGTGATATAAGAAAAAGTTGCATAATAAAGCAATATCGCATAATTACCTTATAATGCATAAATGTTCAAGGCCTTCAATCTTAAACCATAAGATTTCCATGAGATAGTCCCTTTAAAAAAGATTTGCATGATAGTTACTTTTAATTTTAAAGAAAATAACAGAAATTGCTTAAATGACAAAATAAATTAAGTAAAATTGATTAAAAAAATGGTTTAATACAACTTCAAGAAATGAATACTAACTATCTCTATATTTAAAATAAAACTGAATAAAAATATCATTAAACAAGATATGAATAAATTATTTAAAGTTAATTTATTATTTCATTAAAACTTTCATTAATATTATGTTGATGAGAGCCAAATGTTACCAGATCTTTGTTAATTATAATGACCCTAAAATAATGTTTTTCAGTCCAATAAGAATGCACTGACAATAGTGGGATATGATTTAGGATAATTATCTTTTCATTTCATTGAGATATCTATTCACATAATAATTATTCATTTTTTAAAAATAAAAAGGATAGCAATTCTCGCTGAGCTGTAGAAATTAAATGAACTATATCATTTGAGCACAATCTGTGGATTTAATGGAGAGATGATTAGGCTAGGCAAAAATTTAAACCTTAATTCAGTTCATCTTTTACATTTAATTACAACCGGTAACAAATTGATTCCAGTTGTGTTTATATATGCTTTATCTCGTCTAATTCCGATGTTGCATTTTCAAATCTGAAATTAGTTTTACTCCTAAAGCAGCAGATTTTTTCTGAAGTACATTTTAGTCAATCTCTTGTAGAAATGCAAAAGTTTAAAAAAGGTTAGATGCATCATCATTATATCATCATCAGAATTAAAGTTGCATGGAAGCCCATACTTGAAAATGTCGCCGTACACGTCTAGCATAAAAATCATTCTTAAATTTCTAAACATTCCATTATACTTTTTCCGAGTACTCCTAAGGAATAATTCATTTTTTTTTAAAAAGTATTATACATAGCATAAAATTCTTTCCACTTCGTTAAGTTTGTAGTTATCCTGATAACCCAGATTTTCACTTAAATGAGACTGTCATGATTTTTTTCCTGACTTTCAGCTTCCTTTTTTATGTTCCCAAATTTCGTGAAAGTTCAGAAGGCCATTATTTTCTACTAAAGTAAACAAATAGTTTAGAATAATCGATTTGAATCGAAGAACAGGAAAATATAAATTTTCAATCCAACTTCTTTTTATTTAATTAATAATGAAAATTTGATAGCTTAATTAAAATTTCACATAATCAAATTTATATGATGATGAATTCAAGTTTATTCACTTATTTATTATTTTCTGCCAATCCAGCAACAATCCTCCACGGAAATTTATCATGGAATTTTTAAATGGTGAATTAGGGAATCATTTAGTATGTTACTATTCTTTTATTATTATTTTCTCTCTTTTTTTTCTTTAAAAAAGTTAAAAAATTACCTAATATTATTTTAAAGATTAAAAATCTCAATCACGTATGATTACAATTATTAAACAATATTGACTAACTGATGCTGTTTATTCTTTTTATGCAACATTACTATAAAATTTTCTACATATTGTTATTAGGATATTAGAAATTGTTCAGAGCTCTATTAATTAAATTGTGCTAGAAAGTTTTAACACTTTATGATCAAAATAAAATAGTTTTGAAATGAAAAATATAATGTGTTTCGATTCCTAGACACAATTATATTATATATATATATATATATGATATAGAATTCGTGTAAAAGAAATCTACAATAAAACGCTTACAATTTGATCTACAGATGTCGCCTTTAATTCACGAGTGTTTTAGAAAGCCAGCAGTAGCTGTTGCAAAATCGTTCTCCATATTATATCAAAGAAACAACAGAAATATAGGTAACAAAATTTATGGGCCTAAGGAGATAGAAGTGGGCTTTAACACTGAGATGAAAGTATGGTCAAAATTACCAGAATGTG
>NC_092205.1:2571077-2591589 GCF_043381705.1 Parasteatoda tepidariorum
GTTTCCTTGCGCAGTATATATAGGCCCATGATGTCGACCCACCTTTGCAGGAGCTCCATAAGTGGCAATCGACATAATATTCGCAAGAGGAATGTTTTTCTCTATAAAATAATCTAGGACAGTGTTAAAACTAGATTAACCTTTGGTATTTACAATCAAGCTTCTTGCGGTGATGAGCCCTGCGGTACTCCCACTGAGAGGTGTTGTTTGAAAATACATTTGCTATCTTCATCAATAAAAATAACTTCTCTATCACTCAAGAAGTTGAAAATAATTTTCACAAGGTTATCTGGAAGATTACGTTTGTTTATTTCTTTCTTTAAGATACTCCAGTTTGCGTTGTTAAAGGCTTTGTTAATATCCAGATCCACCCCGAAGCGCTTTGGTAAGGATTTTAGTAAAATTAAGAATAAAATATGGTTTTATTATCATGCTGCTTGACAGAAATTGTCGTAAAATTTGGTAATATAGTCTTGATACCTTAGATCATAGCATAAAAATCATTTACTCGATTAAATTTACTTTTCTGCTTGTGTTTTTACTAAATGTGTGTTAATTATATTGTGTTGTAATAGGAGTTTGAAAACCAGAATTTCCGGTAAACCACGTTACCATACAAACGGAAATATTATCAAATATTCATATATTTGATTAGTTTTAATGATTCAGAAAATAAATATACGTTTAAGAACCTTTTCTTCTTTAATTCATCTTTATTGGAATATGTTCTTTTAACAAACGTAATAAAACAACTCTTTTAAATTTTCTTAAAATCTTTAAAAAAGTGTATTAATATACAGAATTTGCTGCTAATTTTTTTTACTGGAGATTAAAATCATTCATTGTAAAGGCATATCATTCTACAAAAACATTCTAATTTAGAAAACAAAGAACATATATTACTTCAATTGGAAGTTGAGTGTTTTCACTAGTCCCACCACCCATGCATCTACATCCACGAAGATATTTGTTCATGCTGATTAATTGAAACGATACTGAGGAGCAAAAGGTTAATATTGTAAATCTATTAATTAGGAAATGGTTAATAAAAACCTTTTTCTCTTGCATTTTAAAAACTTTTTTTAGCACATTTATACTAAATTATTGATTAAGCAACTGTTTATGAAAGTGTTTATTAATGCTTCTCACAGCAGAAATTTGACCCCTTAAAAATGTTATTCAAGATGCTCACACTAGCCTCCTCTCTCCGATGGAGTATGATTAAGAAGTTCCTGTAATTTTGCCACTTTTGTGCAGTGTGTGATATCCAATAATACTATAAGAGACTCTCTTCTAACCAATCTAGGATGTTTCTGCTTTTAGTTTTTGTATTAGTTCATCTTGTTAGTATTTTTATTGCGATTGTTGCCAGATTCCATAAAATCGTAACGGATCACACCTGCGCTAGACCACCTCATACTCACCCTCAATTTCCTTTAATATTTATTATGCTTTAGAATGTGTCTTGACAATTCATCCTTGTTCAATCAAATTACACCTATCCGACTAGTTTCGACAACTTTTTTTTAAATATTAATATGAAGTTTTTAAAAAAACTAGTTTATTTATTTTATTTTGTGTAAAAATTTATAAAATTAGCAAAGAATATTATTATTATTTTAAATGACCATTTTTAGGTAAAAAATTAGGTATTTTTATGCATATACGGTAAATGCTGTGAAAAAATTCGATTACCTAAAAGAAGGCTATCAACTATGATATTTAGAAGGCTATTAGGCATATTTATAAGGCTATGATATTTAGAAGGCTATATTTAGAAGGCCATCAACTATGTCTTGAACTATTATCCTAAAAGCAAGTGCCTAAAAGCTACTGAGTTATGGATCAATGTAGTTGAAAAAACAAATTTTTGAAAGTTTCCGCACTTGACTTCGCGAAAAAACATGCATAGAAAATGAAGTTCTACTTTTTTCTCTTAGACTGTAGTTCAAAACATGTCTAATCATAAACATTCCGGAAAAATTGTACACAATTGTTCTTGAGATATCATGTTTAAGGTGGGGTAAAATGCGAAAAATGCTGATTTTGAGGTAAAGGCATTTAAAGTCTATCCACCTAGCACCAAAACTACCTAACTTTGAAAATAATTGGAGTACAAACAAAAGTAAACTATTTTTAGAGAGCTAAGAGTACAGGGCTTCTAAATTGATAATATATACCATTTCGAAAATTTTGCACTAGTCAGATACCTTAGGACACAGTATATAAATGTTCAACACAGTCTACGATGCCTTAGATATAAAGGACGCTTCATAGCAGTGCAAATTTCCGACCGCTCCTATTTCAAAAAAAAAAAAAAAAAAAGAAATTAATTATTAAATTCAAATATTTTAGAGCTTTCGATGATTTATATTAGCAAGTAAGCAGGTAGCAACGTAATTTTTGAGCAGAAGAAATAATTAATATTTATCCAATTTTAAAGTTGATATATATAACCTACAGATACCATACTTTGCAACCTAATATTTATACTAAGAATTTTTAAACTCTCATCCTTCTTTTAAAAAAAGTGTTTCCTTGCGCAGTATAATACATCTAGCTCTTAAGAATATTTTTATAATAATTTTATCTCTGCAACAATTGCAAATCATAAAAGTTTTGTTTCATTATACTAAGAAAACTTCTGTATGGATAAATTTTCTAATAATAAAATTACTTTTAGTCAACAGTTACAGTATAGTAGTTAGGGCCGGGATAGCCTAGTCGATAGGGTAATGGACCCATGTCCGAGAGTTCGTGGGTTTGAACCCCACCNAAAAAAGTGTTTCCTTGCGCAGTATAATACATCTAGCTCTTAAGAATATTTTTATAATAATTTTATCTCTGCAACAATTGCAAATCATAAAAGTTTTGTTTCATTATACTAAGAAAACTTCTGTATGGATAAATTTTTTAATAATAAAATTACTTTTAGTCAACAGTTACAGCGTAGTAGTTAGGGCCGGGATAGCCTGGTCGGTAGGGCAATGGACCCATGTCCGAGAGTTCGTGGGTTTGAACCCACCGGTCGAAGACTCCTCATGTAGTAAATGGTGACTGATGCACGTTAAATCTGTCGAGTCGCAAAGTCCTCCACGTTCCCATAACAAATTAGTACCTCTGGGGGTATTGGATTGGAGATCGATCGCTCTCTGATTCAGGTTAAAATTACGATCTGTGGATGAATGAATGAATGAATATATGAATGGGTTCGCCCTATAAACTGGTGTGACGTATGGATGTGGCAGAAGTAAAATTCTTGGCCAAAGATGGCGCCACTGGAAAACAAGAACAATGGCACCTATCTGCCTAAACAGGCATACGTCAACAACAACAACTTTTAGTCAACAATATTCAAGTGTTGGAAAGAAAATAAGCGATTTCTTTTAAATGTATCAATGGATTAACTAAAATTTAATTCTTGTAGGAAAAAAAGGCTATACCCATTATACTTGTGACTAACCTAATATTTCGGCTTTGCCATACAGCGATACGTTACGTTCTTCTTCTATAGAATAGTTCACATTAATATTTTTTGTCAATCTTATTAGAAGAGAAGGCAGCAAGCAAAGGCAGAATCTACTGATAAGAATATTAATAAATGAGAACAATTTAGTGGGAAAGAATTCGTTTTCTTTTATGCGTTAAGAAAACTTGCTGCACGCTGAAACAAACACTGCACGCTGATCAAAATATAAAGAAAATTTAGTTTCGCTCATTTATTGACTTGTACTAGTTTCCGACATTTTGTAGTAAGCCATCTTCATATTTCAGTTCTTTTATTTTCTAGTTCACATTTCAATATTTTTAGCCAATAAAAATATTTATAGATTTGAAAATTACAAAAACTTTCATCATAGTTTGGTGTTCATCGCTCTTAAATATTTGATCATTCTTTTTACGAATGGAAATATTTCTAACTTTCCCCCAGTTATAAGCCTTTGAGCTTGCTGAAATTATTCCAATTACCTTTACGGTAATTCGAGAATATACTACTTATTGTTAAACATGCTTACATAATTGTGAGCTGGTTGACAACGGAGAGAGTGCTTATTTTGCAATGAACCAAAAAATGTAAGAATTGAAAATTGGAACACAGAAAGAAAAACGAAAAGGGAATTCGAAAGCAAAAATAATTAAAACGAAATATAAATTTAAATATGAGTCAAGTCATAGCACTTAGAGTATGTTTCGAAAAAAAAAACTTTTTTACGTTTTTATTGTGTTGGTTTATATAGAGTTTCACCTTTATCATTAAATATAATATTATCGTTTATTAAGTTAAATGCATAATATTAACAGTTTGTTTTAAGTTAAAAAATAAATAATCAAAAGAAACTCACCTTTTATTATACGAATCGGTAGCTTTAAAACAACGTGAAAATCTGTTTCATATTGTGTTTAAGATTAAATTTCAATATCACGTTGGGTCCCTTAGGAAAATTTGCCATAGAGAAGCCTATGGTAATCTATGGCAACCTATGGCTACNCCAAAAACGTAAAAATCTTGAAATTTGAGTATCCATTATTTACAGAGAAAGCTTTCTAGAATTCGTAATAATAACTACATCTGACCTTTGACTCTTACAGCAAAAAGAAAAAAAGCTAAAGGCTTCCCTTAGGAAAATTTGCCATAGAGAAGCCTATGGTAATCTATGGCAACCTATGGCTACCATAGAAATTCGTATGGCAAGATGCCATACGCCTATGGTTACCATAGAGATTTGTATGGCACAACCCCATAAGCCTATGGCTACCATAGAAATTTATATGGCAAGGTACCATACGCCTATGGTTACCATAGAGATTTGTATGGCAAAACCCCAAAAGCCTATGGCTACCATAAAGATTTGTATGACAGTATACCATAGACCAATGGTAACCATAAAGATTTGTATGGCACGTCACCATTGGGCTTTGGCAACCACAGAAATTCGTATGGCAGTATACCATAGGCCAATGGTAACCATAAGGATTTGTATGGCAGTATACCATAGAGAAAAGCTGATCTAGATCTCCACTAACGAAACAACAACTTCTATGGAGTCCTCAAGAACATTTTCTAACAGAAATAAATATCCATTATTTCACCCCGAAGTTAATTAAATTCAACATGTAACCCCGCAACGCATTCCTGGTGAGTCTTTTCCGGGTTCCGGGTGGCCAATTTTCCTATTTTTGAGTGTTTGAAATCCAATGTTCCATTCTTTTAGGCTTAAAATATCAGACCGCCATGTTAACGTGTCATCCACTTCAAGTGGAAACTTTCGCTAAATTTGGCGACTTATTTTAATATTTTTTCTATCTAATTCTTGGTCAAAAACATTTTATTGCAAACGCCTATGCGATTATTTTTCTGAATTTATTAAGTTTTTAATTTCCTGCAGTCTGGTACTTTTATTATCTGAATCTTTTTAAAATATGGTATAAGTTTGGTATAGGTTTTCGCTATGTTAAATTTTGCCATTTGTTGACTTTGTACACTTTCATTAATATCTTGCTGTTTATATTTTTATCTAAATTTTTTATATTTCTTTCCCCCAACTGTTTCTGATTAAACGACATCTTTCCTTTTATTTTATACTCTCCCTCTGATTTTATATAAATTTTTGAAGTCACATCACTTTTCCATTTTTAATGGTGTTCTACTCCCCACAGCAATTTGTAAACTATCTTCATGATGAAAAACGCGGTTAAGTAAGATCATCATTTCTTTAATAATTAAAATTTTTTAATTCTTTTAACTTGTTCGGTGATAATTTCATTTTATTNCCCTAGCCTAATTATGTATTATATTGTCTAAATTGGTAATTTTAAATCGAAACTAATAAGTCATTCTTGTTGCTGTGGGAGTTCATCCCCTTATTTCTATTAATGGATTCTCCATCGTTTCAAACCTGTTTATCCACTGTATTTATGATGTAACATAACTATAACCGTATAAACAATTCGATATTATACACATAAAATATCATCGTTTATAGAACCTACTATAATAGTCATGTGATATTATTTTTGTATAAATAGCTCCCTCTATCAGTCTATGCAATTTGTAACATCAGTGTCAACTTTGAGTATTTGGATTAAAACTTACCTATATCCGGCTGTCCTTTCAGAACACCGACAGAAAACAATACATATTGAAAAAAGCCTATAAAAGGATGACTTAATTTAGGCCGAAATAAATTCCTGCTGCCATAAACTTAAGTAATTCAGCTTATATTTTTTAATTAGCCTAAAGGAATATGGAATAAGCGTATATGGAATTATCGTAATAAGCCTAAAGAAATATGGAATAATAGCAAAGAGCCTAAAAATATCAAGCTGAATGGAAAATTCAATAGAATTTTCATATTGGCGATAGTTACAAACAGCCGGGCTTTCCATATAGTCTACGCAATATTCAATTTCAAATTTGCTTTGCTGGGTTTGCAACCGTTTTTACAAACCAGATTTGCAAACCGTTTGGGTCATTCAGAGCAGCCGTCAAGCTTTAAATGCAGTTTCATTACATCACATTGAAAGAAAATATTTCTACTATATTGTTACACTGTAAAAAAGTACGATTAAAAAGTACTAGCGCTCAGAGCACCCGTACTTTTTACTGTAAAATCAATTTTTATCGGAACATGTTATGGAAAAAAGAATCTGATATATCGTAATTTTTACAGTAGTCACTGCAATCTAGTTGCGTATGCTGAATCACTGTAATTAAATAATATTACTGAGAAAATTACCGTATAATACTATTTACATACCATTTAAATACCATTTTACAGTAAAAATACATTTTACAGAAAAGTGAATTCAATGGATGGTGTACAAAAAGTGCTAGTACTTTATACCGTAATTTGGTTCGGGTTTTTTTTTTTTTACATTGTGAACATTCAGACCTTTTTAAACATGAAGAAAACACTCGAAAAAATTTTATTTCATTAAAAATTATTTGGAAAATTTTCTATTCTGCTGTTGAGGTTTATATGACTCCCATATCACTTTGGCTTATTCATTGTCAGTATTCAGATAAAAAAAAATTTCAGATGTTATCATTTACGTTTCCTGTTTGTCCCAAAACATTTTTTAGAAAATAAAAAAATTTGTCTGTTTTTGATAAAAATCTCATCCAATAATCTCGGAATGAGTTTGAAACCAAAATACGTTGAGGGATGTTTTTCCCCTGTCATATATGAAATGAAATGAAAGGGGTCCAGAAATGTTTTTCCTATTTCGTCTCCATTTCGCAATCAAAAAGATGCCTCAAGCATTGAAGGACCCATATGAAACAATTCAAAAACATTCTTTCGAGGAATTTTAGCTTTCAAAATATTTGAAATCCGGAGAATAAATTCTTGTCACGGAATACCTTGACAGCAGTCACAGAAAAATAATATTCTGTCACATTGAATAGGACTGCATTTAAAATCGGGGGAAATAGCATCGATGAAATTGTAAAATATTGATGGTAAATTAAATTTAACAAGTCAAAGCGTAATAAGTCTTAATAATGATTTTTAAATTCGATAGCCGCATTGGTATTATATTAAATGTCTTGATGCGGGTCTATTTTTTATCTCTCCCTAAAATTCCTATACATTTTAATTAAATTCACCGGTTATTAAAGCAAGTTATATTTTTAATCCTTTAAATCTTTTAATAATCACACATTGTAATCCAAGTTTTCCGCTTATTATCTCTAATAGTTGTAAACATACTTTCCAAATAACTTCATTTACTGATTCGTTGACTTTTCTGTCAGAGATCTTTGTTTTTCAGTTTAAATGGAATTTTAATTGTAATTTATAGATTTTTCGATCGTCTGCTTTTCCCTATTTTGCTTCCCAACTGCTACATTCTTTGATGTCATCACATTTTGCAATTTTCCTGTCATTTTGAACTTTTGTGTTACCTTCAGTTACATACGTATGCGGTGTACATTGTGACAAAAAAATAATTTTTGATCTAATTATTTATCGTATCTTCTTGTTCTGTAAATCAATCTAAACGGTTCTAAGGGATGAGCTCAAACATTTTTACTACCTTGTACAGACCCTTAGGAAAATTTGACATAGGTTTGCCATAAAAAATGCCATAGGATATTCCTATGGGGTTTTGCCTATGGCAAAATTTCGCCATACACTTTTGCGATACATGTATGGCAAAATTTTGCCATACGTATATGGCAAAAGTGTATGGCAAAATTTTACCATAGGCAAAACCCCATAGGAATATCTTATGGCATTTTTTTAAATGGCAAATTTTTGATATACGTATATGGCAAAATTTTGCCATAGGTAAAACCCCATAGGAATATCCTATGGCATTTTTTTATATGGCAAATTTTTGCCATAAAACTAAGATGTGCCACAGCTTATGACGAAATATTTTTCCATGGGCTATGGTACACCTTTGCCATACAGCTATGGCAACATTACTNTGGTAAATTAAATTTAACAAGTCAAAGCGTAATAAGTCTTAATAATGATTTTTAAATTCGATAGCCGCATTGGTATTATATTAAATGTCTTGATGCGGGTCTATTTTTTATCTCTCCCTAAAATTCCTATACATTTTAATTAAATTCACCGGTTATTAAAGCAAGTTATATTTTTAATCCTTTAAATCTTTTAATAATCACACATTGTAATCCAAGTTTTCCGCTTATTATCTCTAATAGTTGTAAACATACTTTCCAAATAACTTCATTTACTGATTCGTTGACTTTTCTGTCAGAGATCTTTGTTTTTCAGTTTAAATTGAATTTTAATTGCAATTTCTAGATTTTTCGATCGTCTGCTTTTCCCAATTTTGCTTCCCAACTCCTACATTCTCTGATGTCATCACATTTTGTAATTTTCCTGGCATTTTGAACTTTTGTGTTACCTTCAGTTACATGCTGTGTACACTGTGACAAAAAAAGGGGAAAAATTAACCCCCCTGAATAATTTTTGATCCAATTATTTATCGGATCTTCTTGTTGTGTAAATCAATCTAATCGGTTCTAAGGGATGAGCTCAAACATTTTTATTACTTTGTACAGAAGTTATGAAATCAGACACGAAACGTCTGAATCTACACACTTTTTTCTCTCGATGGATTAGGATCGATCCTCGAAATCTGGGAATCGTGGTCCGAATAGTTTTGTCAGAAAAGCTGTCTAATGTTTGGACCCCTTAATATTAATTTTACTTTTCGAATAGTTTTGGCATATTTTGGGAATTTTTTAAACGAACTGAAAACTGACTGCACGCAAGTATAAAAAATAATTATCCAAAGAAAACTCCCCAAGAAATATAATTTTTATTAACTATTTATTAGTTTTTATTAGTTTATTCAATAATAGTAAGAAAAAATTTGTATAGTAAGGTATACAAATTTTTGCATCATTTTAACGAAAATAGTTTCAGACAAAATATAAAATTGAAACGAAAGAATTTCTAAGGAAATTGAATTTTTAATATACATTTTTTTTTCATTAATATGCTAATAATCCAAAAAAAACTAATGCGCGAATAATTTTCCATATGCTTCTATTTCATATTTTGAGTTTTTTTTTAAATGTCAGATACATAAACCTCATTTTGAGGCCCTGATACAATCTGCCTTCTTTTAAAGTCATTAATAGCATTTGATGATGATATCATGAAACAAAAACAACTAGCAATGTCATTAGCAATAGGACTAAACTTTAAAAACAATATTTTTTTAATATTTTCCGTAATTACAATTAAAAAGGGAAAAACTGGAAAAAAGTAGTAGGTTATAACTCACTCAGACTATTTCTCAATTAAAACTGATTATGATGACAATTGCACCAGAAATAATTTTTGAAAAGAGCATTCTTATCATTTTATTTTGAAACTGTCATTGAACAGACGACCTAAATTTCAATTTACGATTACCAATGTTCACCTCCGTAGCTTTGTAATTTTGAACACAATCTAGAATATAAGGAAACACCTGGACCTCCAGAGGCATTGACTTGCTATGTGAACTCGGAGGACTTTGTAAGCCCGACAGATTTAACGTGCACCAGTTGCCATTTAATTCACTGTGATTCTTCAGCCGGTTGGATTCGAACTCCTGTTCTCACGAACATGAGTCCGAAACCCAACCAATTAGGCTATATCGGAACAGTTATCAACTTCATTTTATTTTATAACAGTCGGTAAACACCCGACTCAATGTTTTAGGTTTACGACTAGTAATGTTCAAGTCCGTAGCCTTGCAATTTTGAACCCAATCCAGAAACGAAGAGAATTCCTGGATCAAGTATTGGTAGAAATTTGCCTTCCTGGAAGACTTTTTGAAGGAGCTAATCCGCATTTGCTTTACATGACGAGGAACACCATGAAAACCTCCCATTGTAAGCGCGACGGCAAGGGGACTCTAACCCAAGATCTGTCTGCCACTGGGGATATTTTTACGTCAGCACTGTAGTCGGTGCGAGCCGGGTGCGAAATTCGTATCACTAACCACCGGTGGGGGATAAGAAACCGGTTCACTTCATTGAAAGGCGAACATCGCGGCTCCTACTTATCAGTTTTATCTTTCGATGAAACATCGACCCAATTTTTTGCCTTTACATCTTGTTCACCAATTGAAATAAGATATTCAATTCTCTCTGCTACTTTTATACACTGTGGATCAGGGATTCCCCTATGTGACCGTCGTTCCAGCTTTCAAACGAAAGATGCTTTGTAAAATAATAAATTCTGATTATAAATTCACTTCGAGAAAATAAATAGTGTCGAAATTCTAACAAATATTCTACAATGTTTTCTTACGTACAAAAAATTTCGGGATGTGGAAGTTTCGATTCTGTTTCCATAAACAGGGTTGTGAAATATAGCAGATCTATTATCATCGGCATTTAATTTTCATAAATAAATCAGTGATGTATATTTATTTGGCCGAAATATGTAAAAGAGAATGTCTCCTCTCAATCGGAATGGAGGCATATAGTGAGCTCGATAATCCAATTTCTCCATAGTTTTTCTGATTAAATTATCCCTATACAATTCTGTAATCAATATTTTTGAAAAATAGTATGATATATATATATATATATATATATATATACACAAATTAACATGAAAAACATGAATAAAATAAAAATAAAAAACTAAATGGTAGAGAAACAAGAATGGTAAAGGCAAATAGTCGTTGTCAAGACACATCTAATTGCCATAAATAATGCGATATTTCTGAATAAAGAATAATTATCCTAAGATAAAAATTATTCTTTATATGTGTCGATATCGCAAAAACCTAATGTTGTAAAAAATCATGAAATAAAAGAAAAATGTAAAAGGAAATCAAACNTATGTATGTATATATATATATATATATATATATTTGCTTCCAGTTTTTTTTTCAGAAATATTTGTGTTTGCGTAATTTAAGTTGAAATGATATTTCTGCATAATTAAATATGGTATTAATCAGTTCAGAAATAGATTTTAAAAAGTATTGAACAAGCGAGAGTAGAGAATTTTAGTATTTATCCAAAATTACTAACGCATAATTTGACCGTTGAATTTTTTGAGAAAAAATCCATAAAGTTCTAAAAATTAATAAGCTTTATTTCATTTTTTTCAAGTTATAAAGATTCCTAACTATACTTCATTATTAAAAACTTGTCTGAACAAAAAACTAACTAAAATAATAAATTAAACTGACTGAAAAGGAAATAAACTAAAAGATCCAAATTCAGAAAATTTACCCAAGATTTGAGAGAAAGAGTCTTTTAATTTGAAGTTTATTTGCGTTACTAACTTTCTTATTACCGTTCTTTTATTTTTTTTAATTTTATAACCGGCGTTGAACAACCGACCCAGATTTGACAACTATCGATGTTCAAATCCGTTGCCTTGTAATTTTGAACCCAACCTAGAAGACTGGGTAACTCCTGGATCAAACATTGAGAGAAACTAGTTTTCTTGGAGAAGGAAACCACGAAACTCTTTCTCGGTTTGCCCGACAGCAAGGAAATTCTAACTCCTGTTCGGTCTACCATTTTACTGGCCGAGCAGTTTAAAAAAAAATTTAAAAAACTAGCATACGAACACGGCAAAATAGCTTACGTAACTGGCAGGTGTGTTGCTCACTCCGAAAATAGCAGGCGATGAGCATCGTGAGTTCAATCCTGGCAACCAAGTAAGCAACCTGTTTGAATAAATAGCAAGGTGTGCATTAAATTTGCCGTGACTGAAAGCCATCTCGTTGGCTGCGGTGAGGAAGTTCGGAGAAAGGGTTACTAGCTTAGAGACTATTTACGTCATCTGTTAATAATCAAAATTTGGGGACTTTTTTGAAACGGCCGTTAAAATGTAGAACTCTTTAAAACGGGAATAATGTGCTCGGCCATGGTTGGATGGACTGTCAAAAGAATATGTAGTAAATATGCTTCGTTTGGCCTTGGACTACTAAAACTCTATGCACATATTTTATACATTAAAAAATGAGAAGAAAAAAGAAATTTACCTGTTTTTAAAAAGTAGGTAAACATTTTTTGAGTGAGTAAACAATCATTTTTCATCAAGCATTTTTTTTCTTTTAAGTTGCGATAGATGGCAGCATTACACAATAAATATTAAAAGAAGTTTTATGTTTGTAATTTTTGCGTGTCTAGTAAAACCGTCACTATTTTTCTAAATGAGATAAAACAAATAGTACCATAATAGTTTCAAAACATATTTTCTTAATAACATGAATATTTTTTTTTCTTCATATTAATACAAATATTAACTTTAATTGCTTGTTGTATCTCAAATTTTGTAGATGGCAGCACTGAAGTTCAAATTTAAAAAAATGACATACGAGAAAAAATATTTCAAGTATGAAAAATGCCAAAACACACTTCACATACCTGACTTGCAGTATCATTTTTAATTTTTACGTAATCACGTCAGTACTGAATCATCTGTAGTTTCATAGTTGATATTATTTTGGAAGCATTCAAGTTGATAAAATCATATAAATCTCAACTCTAGGTTTTATATATATCTGAAAAGTAATAGACGTAAATAATTGAAATAGCATATATTCGAGTTTAAGACTACATTTCCTAAGCTTTCAAATGATACTAAATGCATTTTGTCGGCAAGATACAGTTTTAAAAATCCTATAAAATTTCTAATTTAAAAAAAAGAAATTATTTTATATAAAATTACATTAAGACCTAAAACAGAGTTTTTTTTTCGCTTAATTAAAAGTTCCTGATCTTTAAAAAAATTATTTTAAATTATATTATAAAGTAATCCATTGCGTATTTTTTTAAAATAATATTTAAGATTTATTTTTAATTTACGAAATAATCATTTAAATCTATTAAGTCATTTATTTGGATTAAATCTATGTTGAACTCATTTAAAAATTTAGAATCATTTATTTGAAGAGAAAAAAAAAATTATAATTTCCTTTTAATAAATTTATAAAAATTATCATTTCATTTCAATCAGCTATTTATTGACCTCACTCATTAATTTATAAATTATTTAATTTATAAATTAAAACAGTTTAAAATGGAAAAATAGTGAGGTTGGAGGTGGTTTAATTGAAGTGAACACAGGATAAAACTCAAAATAAAATTTTTATTTCATTGCAGACCTTGAGGTGCAAAATAAAAAGAATGTAATCCAAGTGACATATCAAGTAAAATAACAATTTTGGTGTAACATGAATAAGGACGATCTATGGGAAATAAATTTTCCTAAACCTGCCTAACCAAAAGCTTAATTAAAACTCGTATTTAATCAACGTCTTGTAGTACAGGAGAAATCCATTATAGTTTATAACAGTCGTTGAACAGCCAATCCAATTTTGAGTTTAAGACTTCAACACCTTTTAATTTTGAAAGCATTCCAGAAGACAAAGAACTCCTGGATAAAGTATTGGAAGAAATTTAACATTGTGGAGGTTTTTATGAAACTAACCTGTATTTGCGTTACATGGAGAGGAAAACCACGAAAACCTCCCACGGTTTGTCTGATGGCAAGGGGACTCTAATCCATGATCCGTCTACCACTAAGAATATTTTACGTCCGCACTGTGATCTGTGCCAGCTGAATTCGCATCGACAAGACGTCGCTGGGATTCAAACCCGGTTCATTTCATCGGTATCTTGTGGGTTTCGAAAAACAGTTTTCCCCCTACTTGAATGATTGTTGGAGTAGGCGGAGGAAATCTGTTGAATGGAGGCCAAGGCCTGGCCAAGGAGGCCATTACTCGCCAAATCTTTATGACGCCAAAGACGATAAAGGGTCTTAAATGGAAAACCGATTTACCTCGATTGTGAGCGATATAGTTGATTAATTCTTCCTTTAGTGGGAGAGTGAAACTTGCGGATTTTTCGGTGGTTCAAGGGATTTTTAGGGATAAAAGCTTTTTTTATCATCTATTATTCTCGTATGAAAAGGGATAAATCAGTAAAAAGTAAAGAAATTTAACTAGAAAAAAATTATTCAAAGATTTTAAAAATAATTTTAAAAAAAAATTGGAATCATCTTCAATTCAAGATGCAAGCTTTAAAATATTTTGTTTGTTCAGTTCTCACAATATTATTCGCTCAACAACTCAATAGCTTTAACAAAATAACAATCTTCATTCTACAAAATTGATTTAAACATTACACGACGTTTTCGAGTATTTTTCTCATGGGTATCGTTCGTATGAGAAGGGGGGGGGAGGACTCCGATGCGAATTTTTTGAAGATTATATATACATGTAGTGCGTTCTCGTGCTTTTTTTTTATACTTAAACTTAAAGGGCATATAGAATTGCATTATCCGATTGAAAATGCTAATCAAACTATTACATTCGATAATTTTTTTTTTTCTTTTGAAACCTTAAAATAATTTTAAAAAAAAAAACTATATTTCACAATAATAGTTATTTATGGAATTCAAGTAAAGATGTTATCACTCCTTTATGATTAAAATTTTCTTAATATGTATTATTTAAAAAACTCATAAACATTAAAAGACTTCATTAAAAAAAATTTCAACAAAATAATAAATAAAAAAAAATATTAAAAAATGAAATATTTTTCGAAAAATATATTCGTAACACTTAAGTTTCAATACATCAAATTTTTATAAGAGAATGCTTTCGTTGCTCTTGATTCATTTAAAGTCGCCGAAAGTGTAGGTGAAAAATTAAAAAGGTGGCATATTAATAATCTTTTGACGCAGATTGGAGACTGGTGTCCCTTCTATATATATTTTTTCTGACTCTCTAATTATAAGCAAAACTATATTTAGGTACTTTTTAATTATAAAAACACTCGAATAGTTGCTAAAAATTAGTTTCGATTATCAGCAAATAATTCGTTTTTTTTTTTCCTCAGAAAAAAAGCGTTATTTGAAAGAATTTTTTTATAAAAATGTATCAATAATTCTTATTCATTATTATATATATCAATATCATTATTATATATCAATAATTGATTTTGTAATTTCAATAACAAATAATTGTTTCTCTTAACTTAAATCTAAGTAACAGAAAATAAGCGCACATTTGAAGATTGTTTGGAAATGTCATGTTCGGAAAATTTTACTTAAATTTAACGCAGGGAAAACAACGGTGTTTCATGTTGTATTTCGTAACCATAAATTATTAAAATGCTAAATAAAATATTTTCACTTATTTTGACTTAGATGAACATAAAATAAGGAGAAAAATATAAAAATTACATTTAATAAAAATTCTGGGTCGAAAGGTTAACGATTTAAAATATTATAGCGCAAAATAAGTGAAAGAGTAAATATGAATCAGTACATGAATAAAAAGTATTAAAAATCAACCAAACAAAAAATTGTTCTTTTATGAGAACGTGTAAATTGGGTATGGGTTGATAAGGAGTTGAATTTCCAGTTTTGTTGTTGAGAGGGGGGGGGGAGATATAACACCACTATATTTATCAGTTTTTAAGGTTGGCTGGAAGATTTATATGCAAACAAAATGGCACATTTAGAGTACACCGATTCGATTCGAGGAGGGAAATTAATTTTATTTAGCAAACTTTTATTTAGAATGAAAATGAAACATAGGACAAAAATCTATTGTAAGTGTATTTTAGATGATGGCAAAACATCATTAATACTAGAAAACGATAATATAATTCGTCATAAACCTGATACGGGTAATAAGGTAAAAAAGTGTTCACTTCAAACCCGTAAAGCGGATAATAAAAGTTCGTGTAAACGACAGAGCATACCAAGATTTTTNTATATATATATATATATATATATTATCTACATACATTTCAGATAATGTTCTTACATGTATTAGGTGTATAATATAAATGAAATTCCTCTGAAGAACTTTTGTTTTGTTTTAATAATCGGATTTTCACGATTTAAAGATCAATCATAATGGTTCATAGAGGCAATAAACATCAAATATGCTAACAATTAATTGTGTTACATAGCCTTGCGGAGAAAAGTTCTTTCTCTGAAGAAACATACTTTTTTTTTCGAACTTGGTTTTTTGACTATCAAAATACGAGGGATAGCCGCTGTCTGGAAAATATGGCCCAACAGCTTAATCTGAACAGTAGTCGAATTTGTAAGGTATACGCCTTTTTACATTATTTTAAACTTAATTTTAAATGACTTATTGCAAAATTTGAACGAAATCTGTTGTTTATCTCCCAAAAAATAGAACTCAAATTTTTTTTTAAAAAATTTCAGAAGCTATTAATTTTTGAGGTCCTTTAAACCATTAAGATGGACGCTTTGTCTGTGAGCATCTGATTGTTGTCGATCAAAATTAATTTAATGTGACATTTTAATTTAATGTGACATCAAAATATTCTAAGAATGTTTCTCCGTGGATTATTGATAGACTCTCTACTTTGCATGTTTGTGCGAGTATTTATGCAACAGAGAATACAACTATTGTAACAATAATACACCCTACCCTACAATAATGGGAGAGACACTTTCAGATTTTGACATTTTTTTCTCAAGAAATACTAAGAAGATTATTTTATAACTTTGGCGATACTTAGGTCATTCGCAGGGTTTACATCAGCAATAAAAATTTAATAGTCCAATAGGGCCACCTAGGTATTCATTTAATTGTCATTAAATTTAACATGGTAGACAAATTTTTAAAAAAATTGAGTTTTACACTTGTATATTTTATTTTATAGTACACATAAAAAATTATTAATAGAATAATATTAGAAGAAGAATATTAATAGAATAATTAATAAAAATTATTACATTCACAAAATTCATTATCATTCACAAAAAGTACTAAATATTTAAATATTTGTTCAATTTTGTTCAATGATTAGGAAATTAAAGTAGTTAGACAATAAATCTCAAAAAAAGTTAAGCATGTCATTGCTGTTAAACTAACATGGAAGAGTTTCGTCGTTTTCCTCTCCATGAAACACAAACGCAGTTCTTAAAGGCTTTTCACAAAATAAGTTTGTTCCAGTGTCTAAATTAAGGGCTTCCTGGTCTTCTGAATTGACTTCTATGATAAAATTGCAATCACGTAATATATCTTTTCCCTAATCTATATGATGATAAGTTTGGAGTGTAGACGTGATTTTCATTACTTTTTAAAGAATGCATTAAAGGATGCATCTCTTTAATATATAATAAATATATAAAAATGTTAAATATATGAAAATGTTAAATATATATAAAAACAATATTAAAATTATTCTACGCGTAGAATGAAAGAACTACTTTAAAATCTCACAACGTGATAAATTTTTGACGATTTTTTTATATAAATTTTAAAATAGCAATTTTAATATTAATTCAATATAGTTCTGAAAATTTTGTTGTTTATTTACAAAGTTATAGCCAAAAAAATACAAGACAAAAAAAAATTTCTATTTTATAAAAATGTTCATATCTCCATAAGCAAATAAGGGTTTACAAATAACAGCCAAAGTAGTCAAGGCAAGTTACAATATTTTATTTCATCTATCAATCTATCATCAATTTTCCTTTTAATCTATCATTCAAGTTTATTGTTTTATTTTCTGGTATAGGTTGTTCAAAAATACTTATTTTCGTTCGTAATACATTTCCGGTCTCTTAAACCTTTGAAAGCTTTAAAACTTTTTTTATGTATGAGAAATTACATGATCTGAACACCACTAAAGTATTTCTAAGTATTTCTTGAGGAATAATTTTAATTTGCTTTAAACTACTTTCTTTTAATTTTGCTATTCAAACTTTTTTCAATGTTTTGAATGTCTCCCACCTCATAAATTATTGGTCCAGTTTTTATTATATTTTTCCTCGCTTTAATGTTATTTTGTGGCATTTAATATGACAAATAGTTCATCTTTACTTTTGAAAGAATTTTAAAAATGTAGTTTATGGGTTTTGTTTGCAGAATACTCTATGTGTAAAGAAAGGTTTTAGTACGTAATTTTTTTTTCGTATATAGTATAATTTCACAGAAATTTAAAAAATTGTTTGGATTGAGCAAATTGATTTACATTCCTTCATTTCGTATGACAAAAACTACACAACTATATTTAACTTATTTTGTGGTTAAAGTGGATTTTTCTGGAAGCTAATAAATTTTCGAAACACTTATTAGTGAAAAAGAAAACTAAGTTTCAAAAAGGAACGCTTCAGGATCAAGATTTACGTAAAAGAAAAAAAAAAATCGGTTGAAAAAAAAGTAGGTTAATTATAAAACCGCATTTAACAATGTTGCGCTTAATCTATATATATAAAAATGAATGTGTGTCTGTCTGTTAGTCCCTTATAGACTCCCAAACCATAAGACATAAAGCTATAAAACTTGGCATACAGATAGTTGAAAGCACAAGGAAGGTCACTGTCGACATTAGAACATTTTGCGACAAACCGTTCCAGCGGTATCAGCGAAAATAGAAATGGAATATTCTGATTGGTTAAAAGTTAGCCATTGTTTTAAATTTTGCTCTAAACGGTTCTGTTTTCAAATATCTTGAAGATAACAACAGTGATATTTTCTATCTTATAGCTCTATTCATTTAGAAAAGTAAATTACATATACTTTAATATTTAATTATAATTCACGCAAGTTTCTTTATGTCAGATGAGCACAAGCACATAAAATCAACAAGAATAGATTTCGTAATTATTGGTCTATTGGTCGTATCACGGAATTAGTGCTGTTTAATAAAAATAAAGGCAAAGGCAAATTTCATTCCAATTGCACATTTTCAATAATTATTTATATTTAGTATGCAATTTTAGGTTAGCACAATTAAATATAGTTTTTGAAGGTTTCATTGCTGGCAGTTGACATTTGAAATCTATTAGATTGTTTATTATTACAAAGTTTTCGAATTCACATTAATTTTATTTATTTCATTTAAAAAATAGATTTTTGTTTTAAATTTTATCATTATTATATTTTTTATTTAATTTATTTCATTTTTATTGTTTTTTTTTATTACTTAAAATAAATATGAGATTTAGCAAATTCACGACCACTGTCAACTTTTACATTTCTTTTTGTTTGAGAGAGAATATTTGCAGAAATATGCCGCCTAAACGAATCGCTCTTAGTCGATCAAAATTTCAAGCACACAAGAAGAGAACTACCCGTGTTTCAGAAACATCGGAGCAACGGGAAAATAGACTTGAAAGTAATCGAGAACACAATGCTTTCGCCCGTTCCTAAGAAACATCAGAGCAATGGGAAAGAAGGCTGTTAACAAATCAACTACGCACTACTCAAGCCCGTTCGTCGGAAACATCAGAGCAACGGGATGCAAAAATGAAAATCAATCAAGAGCGCACTTCGCTATTCAGACGCTGCCAATACTCTGATTTGAATCTCAGTGCATTTCACTATGATCCGACAGCCAACTATAGTCTTCACCCAAGCGTCATCATCGGAAAAATGGATTAATTATGTATGTTTTGTAGTGCTCTCAAATTTAGGAATGAAACAGATGGAATTTGCTGTTCTGGAGGCAAAGTGAAACTACCAGATTTAACGTCGCCAGCTGAGCCATTATCAACGTTGTTATCGGGTCAAGCAAATCAATAGAAATTTTTCTTGATATGTCGGTGCATTCGTGTTTCCAAATGACTTCATTCGGTGCTACAAGTATCGGTGCACATATGGGTGGTCAGAGTTACTTATTACATTCACATGCAATCCTGCTTGAGCTAAAGTTAAAGAGCTTTTGTAACCTACTCAAACATCGTCGGGTCTTCATGATGCATTACTGCACGTGAGTTAAAACAAATATTAAGCTCTATACTTGGTTTGATTGCGAAGCGTCATGTTTTTGGAGAGACACAGTGTTTGATGCATTCTATTGAATGGCAGAAAAAGAGAATTGCCGTATGATTTGGCTTATTGGCTTATTGAAAAAATCACACCATAACAAATTGGTCAGCTCATATCAGCAGATATATCTGATGTCGCCATTGATCCAGACTTTTTTCAGATCATCATCCAAAATATGTTCCATGGTCGGTGTGCATCACCATACATGTCTGTTTGAAAATGCACAGGTAAGTGCAATGAT
>NC_092205.1:2591843-2604482 GCF_043381705.1 Parasteatoda tepidariorum
TATTTACCAGTGCCTATCTATATATATATAAATGAATGTGTGTCTGCCTGTCTGTCCTTTATAGACTCCTAAGCCAACCGACCAAATGCTATGAAATTTGGCATACAGATAGTTTCAAGCACGAGGAAGGTCACTGTCAACATTAGAACATTCTACGACAAATCGTTCTGGTAGGATGAGCAAAAAACGAAATGGAATTTTCTGATTGGTTAAGCTTTAGCCATTGTTTTAAAATTATCGATTCAATTTTCACATATTTTAAAGATACGTCAGTGATAATTGCTAGCTTATAGCTCTATTAAAAAATCATTTATTGCGCGAATTGAAATGTTTAATTACTTTATATTCGCTATGTTAGATGAATTCAATGAGCATTACAACGCGGCACACGTGTTCTACGTCATCAAATTTATACTTTGTCTGCTAATACGTGTTTCTATTTTATTGATATTAATTCCTTTAAACATGTTTCTGAAAAATTACTTATTTAAAACCAACGGTAATTGAATAGAAACAAAATATTTATGTAATCAAAAGCAAAAATTATTGGGAAAGTGATACTAATTCGTTTAGGAGAAACATAAGAAATAAGCGCCAATGAGGCTTAATTACACCAGTCATGATTAATTAATTAAGGTAATATATGCATATTGAAATAAAATAAATTAACTATATATAAAGTAATGGAGTAAAGATATTTATCTAGAAGAACCATAAGAAATCATCATACTACCATTAGCGACAATGATACTTAATTTTTTTAGTCATATTTTTTAGTAATATTTTTTTTAGTAATATGTTAATTGATATAAAATAGATTTACGTACTAAAAAAAAAGAATGGAGACTATATACCTATTCATTTTGGGGAGCTGTAAAAAATCACGATATTATTATTGACACTAATGCTCAATTACTACTGATAATATTAATTAATTGAAATAAAACAAAACAAGCTATGTGCTAAAATGCGAATTTAAAGGAAAGAAAGGTTAATAGGAAATTTGTTTAGGAAAACCGTAGAAAATCGCCATTTACAGATGATGCTTACTTATGTCCTACTATGATGTTAATATGTCCTACTGGTACTATGGTAATTGGAGCAGTTTTGATAACAATTCTACAACGGGTTTTTCGTAATTTCAGAAATTATGATTTTCAGTGGTAACAAAGATGGTATATTAATATTTTAATGGATTAGAATAAAAGGAATTTTGTTTATTTACTACTTATAAATATTTTAATAATGAATTAAAGGTCACATAGAGAAATGCCCACGCACCAAAAATCTTATCAAGTTCTAATAAGAATTCGATTTTTTTCTTTAAATTTCGGCTTTAGTTGGCTGTTACTGATTAATGTACTTTTTACAAAAGTTAAATTTTGAAGGTTTATGTAATATGTTCCAAATATACTAATAAAGGTATCAAATATCTTATTGATATATTTGGTGATTGTTGAGACAGCACCAATAATTAGTAGTACATACTGATACTTTGGAAGTAAGCGTTTTACGATCCGTGAAATGGATATATACCTTAGAAAATTACTTGATACTAACTACATTTATCTTTGTTCTAATGGGATAAACTTCATAAAACGTGTTTCGCTTACTTCAATAACGCAAAGACATCAAAAAGGTCAACAAATAATATTAAATAAAAAAAATGTTAATTATTTTAACTGTATTAATTGAAAAAATTAGTTGAAGAACCAGGTAAATAACATTTTCAGAACTAAAAAAAAGTTGCATCCGAACTATTTTATTACCAATTTATTATAAACAGGAACAAATATTTCTTTGTATTTTATTTATTTACCAGTGCCTAATTTGAAGTAAAACTCAACTCATGCAAGCATACTGATGTAATTAGTTATGTGAAGATTTGAGTGAAGTCAAAAACAGTTCTATAACATTAAACATACCCAAATTGATACAACCACTTCGTTTATTTTCTCTGACTCATCAATTCCCCTAAAAATTTCACTTACCTGGTTCTTTGATTTAATCGGTATATGATTTTTAGCTTTGAGCATGATCTCAATACTGATTTATTGATTATTTATTTATTTCTTTACTCTCCCCGTGCGAAGAACGGGCTAGTAATAAATGAAATTGCAGTGAAAATACTGAAGACTATTGAATATTTCTGTACTGAACGTGACATATGAATTTAATTTAGTTCTTTATTTCGCAAGTCTGTATCACGGCTTAAATATCAGTACATAAAAACAGTTTCAATCATAATCACATAAAATCCTGAAAAAATTCTAATTTCTAATTACGTTTTTTCGGTGCAGTTACCATATTATGTTAAAGTCTTATATTTGTCTCATTTTCAAACCTCATTGATACAGATGATAAATTATATAGTTTAAAATTATTAATCATAATGATAATAACATTATGATCGATTTCGTTAAATTTAATTGATGTACTCAATGAAAAATTAGAGTTGAGCTATAATTAAAAATATTCTTAAAGATTTCAAATACTTCTTTAATGTGATTGTTAATAACGGCTTAGGTAAAATATTTCCAAAAAATGTTCTGCTAATTAAAATTTTATTTAATTCTATAGTTTATTTAAAATTGCAGAAACACTACATAAATCCATCTCAATTCGCTAGACAAGCAAAGCTATTCATGAAATGGTGGTTAGTCAAGGTTAAGCCCTTTCGCCTATTTCATTCTTAGAAAAATTTCCCTCTGACAGCTAAGACTTCAATCTCACTCTTGCTGAGAGGAAAAATCCTTCTTCATACCAGGCTAAATAGCAACCTCTGTATCAGGTAAGTGCCAAGAGAAAATAGCTTTATCATGCCAAGAGAATATTAAAGCAATTACCCTTATCTTGACAGCAGAAGTTTTAGCGAGATACACAATGAACCCATCTCATCGGGAGGCATGTAAACTCTCTTTACACACATGTATCCCCAAGAGATTTTGAGAGCGCTGATTGGCTTTCTCGACAACGCCATCTGTGACGTGTGACTATTTCATTCTGCCGTGCTTGTTATTTTCAGCATAGAGCAATTTCTATACTCCAGTTTTTGCTAACAAACTTGAAATGTCAGTTTTTTCAACAGAGAAACTGCCTTCCTTATTTAAAAATGAAGTAGAATATATTTCCCCAAATACCATAACCCTTAGAAGCAATGTTCAAAATTTAAACGATTGCAACAAGTGGGTAATGGAATTTGGGGAACTTACCAATGCGAATTGGAATTCTAAAACTTCCAAACCTCATAGATAAAGATCTGTTTGTAGGTAAGTAACTAGTTTAATTATTTTAAGAAAAATTTTGAATTCTTATGAAGCTAATATCCCTCTGATTTATTGAATAACATTGAAATCGGAGTTTAATTGCCTTGCTTAATTCTCATACTCACTATAAAATGAAAACTGAATAGTTTTCACTTGATATTTATTTAATTAAATTAATGTTAATCGAATTAAATTAATATTTTATTTATTTATTGTGGATTACTAAAATTAAATTATAAAATTTTAAATTTAAGATTTATTAGTGGCGCTATCAATTATTATAAATTAAAACTAAAAGATCAGCATTATACCTAACTATTTATAACTTAATTTGAATGTTTTTTTTTAATTTGTTGAATGTTTTATAATACCGAAAAACTATTAATTGACATCTAAGAAGTCAAGCAATTGTCTTTTAAGATAGTTATTTTAATAATTTTTCATTGCATAATTCCCATCAAAATAAAAGTTAATGATTATGAATTATCCATTAAATTAATACCATGAGTAATGAAAGAATAAATTTACAAATAATTCCATCTTTTAATTCTAGTACATATCTATTGGATTGTAAATATTTTTTAATTACACAGCCCTGCGAAATTGAAGTTTTTGAAAAATACGAGAGAAGTTATTGTTGATTTATATGTTATTTGATGCGCTGATATCGAAAAAGACCTTCATTTTTCCCAATCACATCAGGATTTCTTGTAAAATCAATATTAATGTTTTTACTAAAATCCTATTTAGAAAGGAATTCTCTCAAACAATTTTGCATGTACTAGCCGGTAACTGTTCTCTTCATTCATTTTAATCCATGTAAAATTTTATCCTGTGAAAAAAATTTGATTTTTGAACTATCAGTCCCTATTTTTTAGGTTAAAATGAATAAAAAATACTGTTACCAGACAGCACAAGTCACCTCTGGTCGAGAGAAAAACAATAAGTTCCTTGTGTTCAAACTTTTTGCATCAGTTTCTAGAAGAAAATCACCAACATACCATTTTAATTTGTTTTTATTAAAATAACTTACGTAAGATTGACGATTGACCAAGAATAGCAAATATTGTGTACGTGTACATGAAAGTTTGAAACAAAAAACAAAGCAAACAAAACAAGCAAAACGCGAAAGAGAAAAGTTTCTATTTAAGAACATACTCGTTTTCTTCTGAAAAATATTTTTTATGATCTTCTTTTATGCTTAATCCCATGTCTATCCCGAGCTATCATCCAACAGTAGTCAACGAGCATGTTCTTGTCCCATCTTCCTTGATATTTACGCTCTATATCCGTGACATCTTGATGTAATCTTTCCCCTTGTTCTTCGCTGACTACTCCTATATTTTCAGGGGAAAAGTCCACATGTGAGTAAAGGAAATGCATTTTTACACTTATGAAGCAACCCAACGTTTTAAATTTGTCCAGAATTTTCATTATAATTTCCTTATAATCAGGATCCTTGTAATTACCCAGAAATTTACTGAGGACATCTTTGAAAACAACCGAAGCTTCTTTTTCCGCTTCTGTCATGTTAGTCTCAAATTCTTTATCCTTCATGAGTTTGCGGATATCTGGACCAAAAATATTCCTTCTTTCAACTTAGCTTGGGATAAATCTGGAAACTTTTTGCACAGGTATTTGAAACAATTGCCATCTTTTGGAACAGCCTTGACACACTACTTCATTGCACATAATTTTATATGTAGCAGAAGTAACAATACTTTTTTCAGATCAACTGAGCTGTTTCGAATAACGTTCTTGGTGCCTGGGTCAAGATTTTGTTTTTTCGGCCATTCTTTTTTTTTATCCAATGTTGAGTCTTGTCACTGCTGTCCCTCTCTCAAATAAAACATAGTTACTTTGTAAAAAGGTTTGTTTACCAAGATGCATGGAGGTAACTTTCAATTCTCCGCAAATGGTCCAACTGTGATCGATATATTTTATTTTGTCTAGGACGAGAGCCAGGTTTTCGCAGCATTCTTTTAAATATACTGAGTGTTCAAGTGGTACAGATGCATACTGGCTTTCTTGATGAAGAAGAGCTTTGAGGCTTCGTTTAGATGGATCTATAAACAGCCTCCACTCACCTTTATCGCGTATGACACTAAATTTGCTCAACAATCCAGGAACGTCAGAGCAATAGACCAAGTTCTCCGCTTCATCAAAGTACTTTATAAATTCCTTTTCACGACTCCTGTACCAATGGAAAGATGTTCCTTTGGCCAATAAGTTTTTTTCTTCCAGTCTGGAACCAAACAATTCAGATCCCTCTTTCGAAAGGCAAAGACCTCTAGGTCAACAAAACGTGACGTGATAGAAATTTTTCATTATCATTTTCCATTTCAGCATCAAAAAATACATTAAGTTCAGCTATCAGACGCCTTGTATTTTTTTCATCGTAGGCCTGTGTTATTTAATTGCAGGAAATTATTTATTTGTCACCACAGTGCGTTTATGAAAGTGCCGCAGGAGGAATGTAAAGGAAGTTCTTCAAAAAATGTTCTGATTGTCAAGCAACAATATCTATAAAAGTGAAGTTGAACAAAAAATCAACAAGGAAATCAGATTATTGTACTTTATAAACTTGTTATATAATACTTGCTAGAAAATAAATTTTACTAATTATAAATATTCTAAAATTTTTTTGCTGAATTATAATTACATTTTTTTTAACATTTTAAAATATTTTCCTCTAAGATATGATAAAATCTTTTTCAAATAATTAAACATAATTTTAAAAATTTATTTATATACATTTTATTAAAATCTCATATAATAAATTCAAATTTAACTGCGTGGTTCTGCAATCATACTAATAAGTTTAAGTAAGAGATTTTAATTTCTAAGTGCATAGGGATATTAATCAATCCTGATATATATATTACATAAAAGCTAGCTAATGAAACTTTAATTTATGTTTAATAATTATTATTATACTAATTTGATGTTTTACCAAAATATGATTATTTACATTGCATTTACCTAAAATTCATTACATTAATATTAAAAAATATTATACTGAAACGTACAAAAAATATTTTAAACAAATAAAGAAAATATTAGAATAAAATTTAAAGCAAATTAGATTTAAATACATGTGTTATTATTAAAATACAATTAATGACGCTATTTGATTTTTTGAACAAAACTTTAACATTTGTCTTAAAATTAGTATGAGAAATATACTGGAACTGATTTATGATTGATTTACATTTTGGGAACAAACTACAGAGAAATGTTATTGGGGAGGAGCAACCAGAATACGTAACAGAAGGCAATGCCGAAAAGCCAATCAGCGCGCTCAAAATCTCTTGGGGATACTATGCGTGTAAAGAGACTTTACATGCCATCGGGAGGCTAGCGCTTCGTCCCGTAAGTCACCACGGCTCGTTATATTATAGGCGCATTATCGAAAAAGGACACTGCCGAGGCCGGGATAGCTTGTTTGGTAGGGTGTTGGGCCCATGTTCAAGAGATCGTTGAGTTCGATTTTTGCTCCCCGTGCATTAAACGGTGATTTTTGCGAGTCGATTCTGTTGGGTCACAAAGTTTATAACAAATCATTCGTCTGGAGATACTGAATTAAAGATTGATCGTACTCTGGTTCAGGTCAAAAATACGATCTGTTGATGAATGAATATGTCCGCCTTTTAAAACGAGCCGTGATGCGTGTGTGGCTGTAGTTGTATTCTTGGTCATAGATGGCGTCACTTAAAAACAAGAAAAGCACCCTCTACCTTAAGTACGCTTGCAGTATGCAGGCTTGCTGGATTGCCAAGTGTCATTAGAAACAACAGAACACTGTCAAAAGATGAGCGAATTCAGCCAATCACACGATATCTTATCAATATTTAAATAATTTGGCTGAAGATTTAAGACCAAAAAGTTCGTTAGAATTTAAAGTAAACATAATAACGTAAATTCCAATGTTCAATGTGGTTTAAGAAAGAGAAGTTAAAAATAGATTTAGATGCTCGCTTGTCGCGACATTGAATAATAATTAGTAATTCATTTGCATTGAAATGTAAAGTACGTTTAATGAGAACTATATTTGCATTCGCTCTTTATGAAATTCAATAATAATTAATTAAATTATTTACTATATAAAGAGTGATTAGGACTGATTAAATTCATGAAATCAAGGAAATTTAAAAGCTAGATAATACGTAATAGCATCACACAGCTAATTGAGTGACTAAACCACCTTGGAAGATATTTAGATAAGTACGGGTGCCAAGCATGATACCGCCCCATCTGCACCTCCTCCTCCTAATCGGTCTCTTTCGATGATGTTAGAAGGGAGATTGCATGTTCCTCTCCAAATGTATATGCGTTCAGAATCAGTAGTCAGACTAAATCTGCTCGCATTCATAAAGAGCACTCGACACCATTGTGCATCTGTCCGGAATTTGTGTTACCGACATCACATTAAACGGCATTTCAGGTGAACTGGCTTCATGGGAACACACCGTGCTGGCCATCGTGTAAATAGACCACCCTTGCTCTCAGTCTTCCTGGCCACGGTAAAACGCGATATAGGTCGTCCAATACTTTTCTGTGTGTGATTTCTCTTTATTTCAGCAGTCTGTTCCTTCCAGCCAGTGAGAACTATAAACTGGTTGTCCGTTGTCATGATGGTGTGAGGATGACCTCCACTAAATCTCCGGACAGCTGTTTTAGTCCTCTGAAATGTGTTCCAAGCGATACTGTTAGCTATCCGCAGCCACACTGGTCACATTTCGACCATCTTCCAAATGATTCGACCTCGCGTAAACCCATCCAGATGTCGTCTTCTGTGTCGTCTGTTGGCCATATCACACCGTGGCAACAAATTCACTTCGTTTAAACTAATGTATACCTTGCAATACCTTTCACATAAATACCTTCCACCACCAGGTCGTTTTATTTCTTTACGACACACACCCCGGTACGTCATGGTGTATATATGCAAATTTTCTACTCTATCGAGTTTGGTCTTCTAAGTGACCTTTCCATCCGTTGTAACTGCCTGTTTTGTTATTATATTAGTTTTTCCAATTCGTCCTTATTTTTGCACAAAAGTGTAGCTTTAAGAAGAAGAAAAACAAACAAAAAAGCTGATAGTGTAAAAAAAACATGCTTAACGAAATAAAATGTTTGAATGTAATATTGTAAGAAAATAAAATAAAATTTTAGGTAATGGAAATAAATAAAAAGGTCTTATCCAGAAAATCTCATATCATGCACCTGGCAGTATTTATTGCATAAAATGATAAACATGATGAAGAAGGAACATCTTTGGGAACTTTTTATTCCTTTTTTTTAGCGTTTTATCACTTCTTCAATGGATTTTATTGCAAAGGTGCTTTTCTTTTTTCCCTATTTTTTTTTTTAAAGCAATCCATTCCGCTGATAAGAATCTAAAGTAAACATTTTAACTGTATATTTTTTGTTATCTTCCCTTGAGATCTTTTACGATATTTGTATAATCAGTAATTCGTACAAAGTGTTTATTAGACAACTATAATATTATATGACAACTTTTTGAAGCCTAGTTTTGGTTTTTGAAAACCAGTTTTTCAATCTGTGGCAGTCACACTCAAAAATGAATAAGTGAGTACAGATGTTCTATTTTTTATAAAATCAAAAAAGTAAAAATTTAGTAATTTTGAATCTGCAGTTCTTTGTCATTATGTTTTTATTTTCTTCTTTTAAGTGAATTCATAGACAGTTTTAGACAAAATATTTCAGTGTAGTTTATTGCTGTCTAAATTAACTAACCCCTTCTCTTTCGGTGTTGCATCTCATACGTTCGGCGTTTTTGTGCCCGTACTGTCTGCTTCACATCTCATGCGTCGAAGAGAAAAATTGCATCATTGAAATTGAATTCCTCGTTACTTACACGTTTCTTTAAATCCCGTGATTATTTCAGAATATCGCTAAGAGATGGCGGAACCATTTCTACTTCCTTCACAATTTTAGCAGTGAGATTTTCAGCCTTGAATTGAAATCAAAATCATTTTGCAATTTCTTTAATTTCACTTTCCGTTGCATGTCAAAATAGTTATGATGTATTCAGAGTGTGTCTCTCAGTGGGAAGAATATTTTTATCTAATATTGTTTAACTAATAAAATATTCTTTTTTCCTAATTTTAATAATTATTTTATGCAGATAAACACCTTACAGCAATAGATTTAATAAATATATGTTAACACAGTGTATATTTTTTTGAAAATAAAATGCATTGCGAGGAAAACTCAGCGGAGGAGACATTTCACCACCAATAGATCATCAAGCAAAAAAAAACTGCTTGCTAACAAAAATATTTTGCATTTTGAAGATAGAATATATATTAATTTTCAGCAATAAACAAAAGCCTCTTTTTACGTAGTAAATTCGAAAAAAAAATCCGACAGAAAAATGAAGACCCTATAAAGTAAGGAAATTTTTTTTCATATTAAATAAAAAAATATTATAAATTACGAATATTTTCATTTACAACAAAGTTTAAAAACCAAATCAGTTTACATTTGAAATAGTTTTAAATATCGCATGGGAAAGTTTTGTGCAGTTTTACTACACTAAATAAATTATGGAATAGTACAAAAAATTCTAAAGAATGCATGAAATGCATACAAAATGAAAATGCTTGCTGCTTGCAAGCCTTTAAAGAAAACATAGATTTCAAAATATGTTTAGTTTGCAGTTGAGAGAGACTATCTGAAAAATAAAATTTGTCATAATAGTGTTATGAAATCTTAGCCCATAAATATTTTGCCTAAATTATCAAGTAACGAAATAAATAAAAATTTATATTATCTTGATACAAGTAATCAAACTCACTCCTGCATGTTTCCAACCAGGGAAGGTTTTTTCGTTTTATTTCGTTTCGTTTACAACTTTTTTACTCTCCTATGATTATCCAATTAATTTTTTCTTCTATCGTAAAAGACAAAATCTTGAAAAATAAATCTTGATTCCAATAAAATCTAGAAACTTTGACGAATATCGATTTGAGTTTAGCCAAGTCGGGAGGATATATTTTTATTCAATGAGGTTTAGGGCGTTCGAATTTCGATCATGATGAGAAATATGAAATATAGGTTTATGTGAAAAAAAGTTAATAACAATTCCTTGAAGGCATCCCAAAATTATTAAAAGAACAATTAATGTTACTGTGGAGTAATTTAAAAAATATTTATAAGCATGTGATAACTGCACCAAACATTTCAAATTTGTTATTCACCCTCCCCACTGTAAATCCTTCGGGCTCCAGAACTTGCAAATCTTGTTATCAAGACTTTCGGAGGACACTAATCTTTGCACTGCATGCATAGACACGACAACAACAACAACATTATAAGTCCTAAATACAACTCGAAATTTTCTTTTTTTTAGGATTATCTAGATTGGAGGCAAGTTTAATGTTTTGCGCCAAACTCAGTAAAATTCTGCAAATAATTATTTATTACATAATTTTACCAGTATTGTTATGTATAGTGCCTTTTCCAGATGTTATATTAATGGAATTTTCTAATGAATTTTTTGAAGAAAAATTTTTTATTAAGATATAGCAAAATGAACATTTTGTATGACATAATTCACTGGTAGAAATATTAAATAACTTCGATTATAATTTAACTAATGCAACGAAAAAAAATGTCAGTTTTTAACATTGAGATCATTTTCAACATTGCATTTAAAGAATCATTTTTAACATTGTGTATATTTTGCCATCACGTACTTTTTAACAGAGTTAATTTTTTTCAGAATGTGTCTCATTATCAATGTAAACACTTTACTAAACAAAACTTGATTTATTCGTATTACGTTTTATTTATTTATTTATTGTTGTAGTTACATTTCGCATGATAGTAACAATGAAACGTTTTCGTTAATGCAAAAACACATTTCATAGAACAGTTTATTTTTTAATGCCTTGCGTTAATTTCTTTATTTTATTCATTTGGGTTAATTTAATTATTTTATTTATTTATTTATGTTTTTTTTTCGCTGCTTTTTCAGGCTTTTTCCTCAAACTTTTTCGTATCATACATTTGAATCAGCTGATGGGACAGATGAAAGTTTGAATCCAGTAATTTTCCTTCATAGTTTATGGAGCACAAAGGAAATGTGGGAAGATATTCCTCAAATTATAGCTGACAAAACAAAGAGAAAGGTAAAAGCAATATTCGTCTCAATGTAATTTTCCTTTATTTACTTGTAATTATTATTTTCTGTTTGCATATTATATGCTAGAAAGTTAGACCTGCCACATAAATATATTTTATTATTACTCCAGCACAAGCAAATTCTGCTATTTTCTTGGTTTATTTATACCTTTTTTAAAATAAAAGTCGTAACCTAAATAAAATAAAATATAACAAAATTCTAGTTAAATTTATTAGCTCCCGGTGACCTCGGATTGGCGACTTTATCGTCTGCAGCGAAATGAAAAGTGCTTTTTTTTAATTAAATAAATTTCATAAAGGAGAACTCAATACCCAGTATTTTTTTCCCATTTTTCATTTTTTGCTTCATAAAATTCTTTACGAAAACCGGAATACCAGTTGCTTAAAAAAATATCCATTGATTCTGGTTATAGTCGTTGTGTTCCTAGATAATAAATGTTTTAAATCAACTTTACTTAAAAAACTTTCATCATAACACACGTGAAAAATTTATATGCCTCTTTCATCAACTTTACAAGATTTTTTAATTTTGCAAGAGTATCAGAGAAATTATATATATACTCTATAACGCAAAAATCGACGCACCAAGAAGCAATCATTCGACTGCTTTGAAATTTCGTATGCATAAATGTTTTGAACAGATATGGCTGGAATGATGCCGACTGGGGACGTATAGTCTTTAGCGACCGTGGTAACTTAGCAATTTCAAATTCCTTATCATGAAAATTAATAGTCAAAAAACCTTTTCAACTTTAGAAGCCTTATTAAAGAGCATATCAGTTTTACTAACACCAATTTTTAATTTAATCAAATCCAAAACAATAAATTTAACAAGTTCAGTATCAAATTTAATTTTAGAACCAAAATTAATAAGGAAATTTTTAAGAACTTTATTTTTAAAATCAAGAAAAAATTTCCTAATAGTGAAAATATTATTCAAATTAACAGGTAAGTTACAAAAATTCGAAAATTCATCAAACTCAATAACTTTACCTTTACTTCTTCCACCTCCTCTTCTATTTCTCTATTTTGAATCAAAAACACCAGGAAAATCAAAAACTTACGGAGTTTAAACGGGGGAGAATCATCGGCCTTCGTTAAGTTGGATTATCTTATCGTGCAGTAGCCGCTCGTGTGCAGCGTAACAGCAGCACAGTGATGCGTGTTTGAAAGCAGTGGATGGACGAGTGTCGGACAACTC
>NC_092205.1:2605531-2610436 GCF_043381705.1 Parasteatoda tepidariorum
AATAAAAAATAAAAATTGATAATTTTATTTTTATTCTTTTGTTAGCTTGCATTCTGAAGGACACTTTCCCTGAAAATTTTTTTTCGTAAGTTGTAAAACAAACATAAAATATACTGGGGACATGAAAATGACTGTTTTTGTGAGAATGACCCATATACGAGTTTATATATAGATTAATTCATTTGGATAAATATGTTTGGCTAGAATATCGAAATCATTAAAATTAATAACTAATAGATCATCAATGAATCTGAGAAAGAAGGAATAAATTGGAAGATAAACATATGATTTTACAAACATATATTCTTGTAGAAAAAGAAATATATTGCAGATGTTAGTACTAAAATTATTACCCATGGGAATACCATTAATTTGTTGAAAAAGGTGGTCATTAAAAAGAATATAATTGCTGTTATGGTTAATATGTACTAGAAAGTTCCAGTTATCTTCATTAATAATATCACTGAGATTAAACATGCTATGAATTTGAAGAAGGTCATTGTGAATTTTATTTGTTGGAAGGGAAGTATATAGGTTTTCGAAATCAAAACAGTGAATTGAATCAACATTATTTAAGGTTTTTAGTGTATTTAAAACCTGAATGCTATTTTTAATATTCCAATTTAAATAGTTATTATTTTTAGTAAGTTTATTAATTTTGTTATAAACTTTTTTAAGAATGTTCTCAAAGTAAGTACCGATTTTTTTCCTGTTACTATTAACACCACTGGCAATAAACCTGAATCTTATGGAAGTCTTATGGAATTTTGGATTGGCAAAACGAAAATTGTTAATATTATTTGGTTTAATTTTAAGTCTTTTATAAATAGCATTAATTTTATTAATAATAATATCACTGTTGGAGTTAAGTTTTTTGTATTTTACATTGCTATTAAATTCATTGGAAGTTGTTTATAAAAAAAATTTCAAATAATTGCAAAATTATTACTAGCTTTATCAACAGTGGTAATACAAAATTTATTTTGAATATTTTTAATATCTTGCTTCAGAACAGAGTTAAAAGTTAAATCTTTATGAAACACTAATTTGTCCCTTTTTTATATTGATTTTAAAATTTTTAATGATATTCTCTCTCCATTCAAAAAAATCCTTCAATTGGGAAATTATGTCTGTAAGATAATTTTAAAATAAAATCAGATTTTTAAGTATTTTAAAATAAAATCAGATTTCAGATTTTCAGATTATCGAGATTTTTAATAAAAATAGAAATTACTTTATTTTTAGAAGTTGGAAGAGATGGTCTAAATTTAGAACCTAAAGACATAAATATCAATAATATCTAAATCCCCGGTAATAACATGTTTATGGAATGTATCAAAAAACGAAGTATCTTTATACTCATCACAATTACACACGTAGTTCAAATTATCTGTAGCTAAATTCCTATAATTGCAAATTAAAAATGCAAACTTTTTGTATATCTAAAAGTTGGTTTACAATTAAGTTGGATAGGAAGAAGGTTCTTATTTTTACCAATAATTGCATTTATGTTAAGATTATTAGAAATTTTATTAGTAAAATCTAAAACAAAATAATCTGGTTAGGGTAAATTCTTGTGCTTATAACTATTTTTAAACCTATATTTAGCTAAATCTTCAACTAAATTTAAAAAATTTGAAAAATCCTGTTTTGAATCAATTTTTACTTCATCTAACTTTAAAAAATTTAAAAGTTTGTTATGAAAATTAAGTTAAAATTTTAGTTTTAATAGATTTAATAGCATTATGTTGATCATAGCAATTAATGCAATCATTAACAAAATCTTTTAAGTTATGTTTAATTTTATGTTTAATTTTATTTTTACTGTTACCTCCATTTCCTCTATTATTATTGTAATTTTTAAAAAGTTTGAAAATATTATAAATACACTCATTATTATCAAAAGATTTAAAATTGAAGTTAGTATTTAGACCGTAAGGAAAAATAGATTCATTAATAATCATATATTTATTTTCAGCCTCAAGACGTTTTTTAGGGTTTTTTACGAAATCCAGAACCTCTATTGAAATATTTTTAAACCCGTGTTCAGAAAAATGTTTAATTTCAAGGCTATTGTTATTATTATTACAGTTATATTTGTTTGTTAAAGACCTATGTAAATTAATTCCTTTGTGAAGAGGTTGGGAGGTTTGGCCAATATATATTACATCACAATTTAAACATTCAATTTTATAGATATAGTTAGTAGCCTTTCAAAGAGGGAAATTTAAAAAAGAATTAGCACTGACGAGCGATTTGCAGGTTAATTATCGATTATCCTAACATTTAAATTTATCATTGGAATTATTAGCAATCGATTAAACTGAAGCAGGGTGCTAACCTGAATCAGCAGGGGACCGAAAAATTATATAAAAAATATACAAAATGTGGAAGAAAAATATCTCTTGAACAAATAACAGCGCGCATAAGCAACAAGGGAAAATTTGTATTTAGGAGAAAGAAGCATAAAAACACATAAAAAGAGTATTAATCGCGCAAATGCAGCAGAAATTATAACCCTAAATAAACACAAATAATAAAATAAAAATTACTATAAAGAGAAACTAGAAATGGGAAAACCAACAGTCGTTATCAAGACACGTCCATTGGTATAAATTAATGCGATATTTCTGAATAAAGAAGAATTATCGTAAGATAAAAATTATTCTTTATATGTGACGATATCGCAAAAAAACATTTTGTTGAAAAAGAGCATGAAATAAAAGAAAAAAGTAATCAAACATACCGGTGTGTAGCAAAATGCGGTTTAGGCTTAAAAGTACAATATTTAAACAGTTAACAAAATTCGCTAAGAGGTAAAATATTTGAAGTTGTGCTTATAGCTTCAATCGAATAAATTAAATTAAAAAAAATATATATTTGTTCGAAGAATCGAAGAAGAAGAAATTTTTTTTAAGTAAGTAAAATATTAGGGCTGCCATCCATGAGAAAAATTAGTTAAAAAGTTATATTCGGAAATTAATTTATTAAAACCCAGAAAATGGGGAAAATAAAGAGGAATAATGAAAATTAAAAATAATATATATNTTTTCGGGAAGCTGTGAATAATTTTTTAAATAATTTGAGTAATAATGATTTTCCTTTTAATTTTTGTAATGTTAATTTTTTAATTAAAAAAATGATTGAAGAGTTCTAGGTTTTTATATTTTTTTCTTTTAACAGGGCGCAATTCAAGTCTTAACTGAGCACCCCAGTTAAGCATTCTATTAATTTATTACGTATTTATTTCTCTTGACATTTTTCACTTTTTTTTCTTCATTTGCGCATTGTAATAGAGGGCGTTGTTTTCTTTAGGCTTTAGTTTTTTTCTTTTCATTCGGCTTGCTTGAAAAATTGATGTCTGACCTGTGAATATGTGAGTTTTTATTTTTCTGATGATTTTGTTTGAGTTTCTTTTCTTAATTTGTTATTTATATTGCATGTTTTTTTTTCCTGGACTTCTATGCAAAACCATCGGGATACTGAGGGAGTTAATTTAAGCATTTGCTTCCCCCTCAATTAAAAATGGTATTGCTTTTATGGCTACAGGAGCCGGTACCACCTAAAGACGTCGGCTTCAGTGGTCATATTTTCATTTTTATTTCCTTCATTTTCTTTTACTTTATTATACAAACAATGCTTTTTCGACTAGGTATTGTTTTAAAGATTCTTTATTGAATCGTTAAATTAAAATACTTTTTTAAAATACTAATTTTGTTGATATTTTTAAATTATTAAAAAATTTAGTCCCTGAGAGACTCTTGATTGATACAGCATTTATAACAATATTTTATGTTAAATAATTAAAAAAGAATTAAAACTTTGAAACATTAAAACATATGAAGTATTGAAAATATATGAAGTATCATGTAACACATTTCCTTTTAATGTATCACGTATGTCATCCTTTTCAAAAGTCTCAATAGAAAAATAAGCAGAATTTATTTCTTCAAATGATTTGAAGTAAAAGTAAAGTTACTTAAATTCAATAGGCACAGTGTCTTAAAACTATAGTTTATTTTGAAAAGATTTTATCTGTTAAAATTTTTGATGAGAATGACATAAGATTTAAAAAAGCATAATATTATGCCATGTAATCCTATTTGATAACAGAATATCGAATGAGATAAATTTTTTGGACATATTTTATTATTTTAAATAGTAGTCGAACTTTTAAAGATATATTGGATTAAATCATAAAACGTTTTGATAAAAAAACACACACACTTTTTTTTTTACTATGGATTTGATCTGATCTGGACTGAGATGAAAGATACAACATTAAAAGTAATACTGAAAGAACAATCTTAAACACTGGTTACAATAGAGATTATATTGATTTAAATAAATATATTTATAAAACTCAATAAATTGCAACGAAAAAAGTGGAAAATTCAAGACTTTTAAAGTAGTTTTAAGTTCAGCGTTTTTCTCATCTTTTTCCGGTTTAACTCGTATGGTTTTAAAAATCTAAATTGTTGTGCTTAAAAAGGAAAATAAAATTGTTCAGTTGATTGACAGAATTAGTATTCATATTTTTAANATATATTTTAAATACAAGAAAACACGAAGAAAGTTAAGAAAAACAATAAGTTTTTACATGTTATTTTTCTTATTTATACTTCTTGTGATCTATTTTATTTGTTGTTATTTTTAAAAAAAAAATTTTTTTTTTTTGAGTGCTCCTCACGCTATTGTATATTTAGCTTTGGCTTTATTGATACAATATCAGAAAGCACTCAGTTTTGCGGATATAATCGTGTGGGCTGATGAAAGGATTATATCTTTTTTTTCGGTTTTTTAATTAACATTTCATTTTTTTTAAAGTAAACTGTTGTTTGTTATTTTTTTACTTATTATTTCCCCCCCCCTTTTTCATATGTCTATTATTTTTCTTTGTTTTAT
>NC_092205.1:2610724-2631455 GCF_043381705.1 Parasteatoda tepidariorum
ATATATATTTGTGAAAAATAATGAAAAAAAAAGTGCAAACGGAATCTGGTGACTTAGATACCTTATTTAAACAAAGAAAAAAAAGCTGTTTAATTGCGGGAAGAGAAAATGAAGTTAAAAGGCGATTATTAGAAAACACCTTCAAGTTCCATGCTGCAGCCAAATAAGCTTACGATTTTGCTTTCCTATTTTGCCTGATATCGATATCAATTTTCGTTTTTCTCGCTTAAATATAAAATACACTTTTTGACACTCATGGAAACCCTTTTGGACTACAATGGAAACCCAAAATGTTTCATTGGGAAGCTGAAATAGAGTTTTGAGAAAAAGCAAGGTTTTGCCGAAACCATGGTAACAAAGAAGAGAAGAATAAAAGGAGAGGGAAGAAACCGGGTAAAATTATAGTGCCAATAACAATCAAGGTTTCGCTTTTTAAGAATACAGCGATCTCAAATGCTAGCATTTTCAATTTAGGAAAAAGTTCTAAAGTTATTGATAAGAGGATGATTCAGTATATGAATTATAAGAATTCGCCTTAAGTTATATTTAATTTAAAAGAAATACTTTCTTTCTTTGAGCCAATAATTTATTATTACATAATCGTTAATATGAAAACAGAAACATAAGTGACTAATCTTTTATTCTACTGTGTTTCAGACGTATGCATATGATGCCAGGAACTTCGGTGGCAGCGGTTACAGCGATGTCTTCCATTCCGATTTAAATATAGACGATCTCTTCTACTTTATGGATAACATTAAAGTTTCTAAAGCAATAATAGTTGGTCACAGTATGGGAGGTATTACAGCTTGCAGAGCAGCTTTAAAAAAAGTAAGTAGTATATCCTATTCAAAATTTTGAATTTTAGAACGTTACTTTCTTTTATTAATTAGAATAATTAAAATAATTAAAACATCAAAAAATTGGAAAAAGAAAAAAAATTAATACCTGTAATGCTATAAGACTTCAGTAGACTATTAAACGCTGTCATAAAATTCGCTATGCGTACCACATACGTGGACCTGCATGCTCTTCACAGTATTATTTTTAAATATTAAGTAAAAGTTGTGGTTGCCTTATTACGATCACAGATTACCCATTGGTCAAATTGACTCCGTTAAGCGCCACAACATTTCAAATCATAGGTTGCAAAAACTGTCTCAATTGATGTTTGTCGTCCGATTGGTTCCTTGACATGAACGTGTTTCAAGACGTCACAAAATACTTTTCCTTCTTCAGCATTCATATATATATTGAGATCACCGTCAAGCCAGTAATTATACGTACATAATAAAAAGAATATAAAAATACTTGAAATTATTATTATGTGAATACATTAAAAATGCCTGCTAGTGAAAATAAAAATAAAAACAGCAACGGATGTCATAGCAACGCATGCAATGACAGCGCATGCGCACTGTCTACTATTACTCTTGAACACAGTTAAAAAATTTGTGCTCGCCATCAAATCCAAACCAAGACCCATTTTGTCAATGGGTAATAAAAAAATGCATGTAGCTTAAAATAAATTACTTAATTATTTTAAATCTTAATCAATGTTCAAAGGGAGAGAAAACAAGGAGAATTATTCTAGCGCCCGATTGTATTGCTTTTATATTATTCTTACATAAATAAAATAAGGCACTAAAATAAAGTACTTAGGAAAATCAATATTTTTATTTATTCCGAAAAGAAGACTTTCATAGAATCAAACAGTTAACAACAATTTTTTAAAAGTTTTACTAAGTATGAAACTAAGAATTTTTAAGTTTCTGAAAAATAAGCCTGGAATAAAATTATATCCATTCCATTATTTTTTTCAGTAAATGGCTGTAATGATCGATATATCATAAAATATCAATCAAATAATTTCAGATTTATGCTCGTTGGAAAATTAACGTTTCGCCCTAAAAAATTATTTTTCTGTTTTTTGCTTGGTCCATTCAGTTTCGAGTTACAGGGTGTTAAAAAATGAACAAAGAGAAAATTCGGTACATGTTACAGATTACATGCAAGATCGAAGGTTGAAAATGTGAATGTGTGAATGTAGCAGCCGATTACGTGCAATTTTGGTTTCGTCGATTCAATTCAGAAATTTTTGATGTTAAAGATGTAGCTCAAACAAGTAAGACCGTCGTCGAATGTTTTGATAAAATCACAGAAATGTTCTTAGTTGACCGGCATGTTAGCAGTCAAGAAGCTAAAGATCAATTATAAAGCAGTTTTAAATCCTTTGTACAAAGCTGGATTCAAAAAGAATGTTGACGTTTAAGTGCTATACCAATTGATGGATCGACAAGATGGCTCAAATTTTCATCTGCGAAACCTTGGCCAAACGAAATGAAATCGACCTATTTTCCAAACGGATGGTGACTGGGGATGAGAAATGGGAGACATACGATAACATTGTGAAGCAACTCATTTGATGGAGAGGAATAATTTATTATGAGTTGCTTCCATATGGCCAAACACTAACTCGGATCTTTATTGTCAACAAACGTTTGAAGTTAGTGATTGGCTAGAAATGGGCAGAATTTGCGAAAAGGAGAGATTTTGTGTTTCATCAAGACAGCTCTAGGCCACACACATTTATAGTGATTAGTCAGAAACCCCAGAAGCTTATTTGGGAAGTTTTGATACATCCACTATATAATCCAGACTTGGCAGGAAGCGATTAATATCTATTTCTTGCATTGCAAAACTTCCTCAGTGATAAGAAATTGTCATCAAGATAAGAGAGTAAAAATCGATTACTAGCGTTTTTTGCTAATAGGTACAAGGACTTCCTTGGGGTGGTGGTAGTGTCGCGTCCACGGAAGATCAAATATAACCATGTGCTGATAGTACAGCAATCTTGTTGATCTTGTTCGAGTAGAGATGCTCTACTGTGAAAATAGGGTACTACCCAAGGAGATCGACGGAGGAAATTGACGGTCAGAGCTATAGGCCGTAAACTCTAGATTGATCCTCTATGTAAAAATTTTTTGCCAAAGCCCTAATAAGTTGGATTTCTATCTGTTGTTCCATGGGAGGTATTCGGTTTCCCTCCTACCACTCAACGGGAAAAAAACCAATGAAGGCATTCCCCGATGTACTCACTAGAGATTACAGGCTTCCCCGAAAGCGAAACTTCTATTAGAGGGACATTATGAAGCTACCTTTAAAATGGCAACAAATTACAGAACAAAATGGTGCATTATTTAACAAATCGGTAATTTAAAACATGTTAAGTCTTGAATTATGTAAAAATAGTTTATTTATTTTTCCCGAAACTAATATATTACCAAGGCCCATACTTAGCAAGCCTAATTAGTTCGTTAAGTGTAATATCCCCTTTTAAATAAATTTATTAAATGTAAGTAAATTAAGTAAATATCTTCTTTTTGTTTAAAAACAAAAGATTATATCAAAAATTTACAAAATAAGTTTACATTTCTCAGAAGTTTAGTTGAAACGTAAATTACTTTAAAATTCAGTGCCTGCATAGATTCTACAATTTATTATAATAAAGTAAAATATTTATATATATTATGCAAAATAAAAATCGAACCACAGTAAATAATTTTTGTTCAAATGATTCGATCTTCACGTTGTAGGACTCAATCTTAAAAAAAACGATTTTTTAAAAAAATCCGATTTCTCAGGAACTTTGTGACCAATTTCACTCAGATTTTGTATTGTGCCATGTCAAATTATATTCCTTAAAATGATATATATGAAAATTTATACCATAAAATTCTTTTTTTTTTTCACTTTTACTAAATAAAATAATGAAAAATAATAAAAATTTTATAAAATTTATCTTTTGANTCAATATTATCAACGGGACAGTCCCTGGCCATATCATATGCTGCTGTTACCAAAAATGCTTTTAACAATTTAATCGTTCCTTAAGCTTACAACTTTTCGTCATAGCGATGCCCTATACCCAATTAATTTTTATTTACTATCCCTGACCAAGTGTAAATAGCAATTATTAATTTTACCAAGTTTAATCATATCTTAAACATGTTTCGTATTTACCAATGTCTCTATATTGCGTTTTCTTTTCTAACTGTGCTTAGCACAACTCAACATAAATTTTCTGAATTTTATATCCCTCACTAGTAGGGGATCAACTAATTTAGCCTGTTTTCTATTCTTAGCTTTTCATAGTCTAACACCATCCTTTTAATAGACAAACTTTTGTTCACATGCCACCACTGGTTGTACCGTTACACATTCTGCTTCTGTCCCGTTTGGTCTATCTTAAACTAATTTCGCTCCGACCTCCATACCCACATTCTATTTTCTTGTTTTTTACAGTTTTAACAAATATTGGTTACCTGTACTCAATATATTTTGTTCCTAGTCAACATAACTAATATTTTTCCCACTCGCTCCGACCTCCGGACCCATTTTTTATCCGTTAGTACTAACCGTTTAAAATTTATTTGAATAGGAGCAGCATTCAGAAAGGATTCTGCAAGTAAAACAGGGGAAGTTTATCAAAGAGTATTTTAAAAAAAAGCTTTCTGGATATATATTTATTCTACAATTATTAACTTTTGCATTTTTAATATCCATTGCGAATGATTCTTGTAAGTAACTATTTTTTGACGTATGATAAAATATCAACGAGAAATGTTGCCATATCTGCATGGCAAAGGTGTACCATAGCCTATGGAAAAATATTTCGTCATAAGCTGTAGCACATCTAAGTTTTATGGCAAAAATTTGCCATATAAAAAATGCCATAGGATATTCCTATGGGGTTTTGCCTGTCTTAAAATTTTGCCATACACTTTTGCCATATACGTATGGCAAAATTTTGCCATATAAAAAAATGCCATAGGATATTCCTATGGGGTTCCGCCTATGGTAAAATTTTGCCATACACTTTTGCCATATATGTATGGCAAAACTTTGCCATACATGTATGGCAAAAGTGTATGGCAAAATTTTTGCAATAGGCAAAACCCCATAGGAATATCCTATGGCATTTTTTATGGCAAACCTATGGCAAATTTTCCTAAGGGGAGCTATCTTATGGTGCACTGTTAGAAATTTCTCGAAAAAAATTGTTAGATAGCAATTTATTTAATTGTTATTTTACCATATTCAAACAAAACAGTCAAATAATAACCGTAAATGAGATGGTATTCAAACTGTTAACTGTGAGAAAACCATTTATTAACTGCTTTTACCTAGTACGGTTAGGCAACTAGAATTTTATCTCACCCACAAGGCCCATCACCTGATTGCAGATTATAGACGAGAGGACTCATGACTGACAGAACGAGAACTGCCAGAATTTTTTTCTCAGCAATATTTGCTTCATTCCTTTCAAAATGTGAAGAACTCTCCATAGATGTCGTCAGCACCGTAAAGCTGCTGAACTGCTTCCAATTTCCACTAAAATTTCATTTTTACAGTTTTGAAATTATGCTAGTCCCAAATGGTTAAAAGACCGAATAATTTTGTATTCATGGTTTTTAACCATGCTAGATGTAAACAGTTCCAAAACTTTAAAGGTAAAGAAAGTTCTTTACCTTAAACTTTACTGTAAATTGGATGGACAGACCGGTTATTTTACTAAAATTTTGAATGAAAATTCTAGCAGTATGCAAAGTGCATTTCCATGCTTAATTGTGATTTTTGTGTTCAAGGCTTACTTTGATGAAAAGAATAACTATTTCGAGAATATTCTTAAGCGTGAACTAGATGGAAGTTACGATGTCAGTTTCAACAAAGATGTAATTGTTAAAGCACTTAAAAACTATGATACACTAGTGTCGGATCCCAGAGGTGTGTTTGCTGGACCGGCTTATTTTTTGTATGGGAGTCGCTCTTTCATGCAAGTGTAAGTACATTTGTGTTTACTTTGATTGTTCATTGTTTTTTTTTATGTTGGTGCGGAAAATTATTCCCAACGCATACAAGTAACTTTTATAAGAATATTGTGTGGATCAAAACGGTATCTAATAGGTATAATAAAATAACGGTAAATGATAATTATTCTATAGCAACTCTGAACACTTTACAGCTGTAACATTCAGTAATAGGTTTAGTTTGTATTCCAAGTCAGCGTCGCTGTTTTGCAATCGAAAGAAATTCATAAGCGATGATATTTCAAAATAAAACGTGGATACGAATCACGTTTTGGAGACGAAACATACGTGACAAAAATTAGTAAAGAACATTTTAAAATGTTTTCGAAAGTCCATGAGACATGCTTGTTTTATGAACTCCTTCTTCGATATATTCTTTCAATTCTTACAATTTACAAGTTGCAACCACTAGTTCAGAAATTAAAAGTTAAATAATTTGATAATTGAGAATTCGTTCACAAGTTATTAACGTGTTCCCTACCGTTAACGAGGTACACCAGTTGCCAGCAATGCATTCATTGCTTTGGCATTTTATACAATTATAAATTGCCTTTAGACAAATTATGATTGAATGAATAAAGCAAAAATCATAGTGAATATAGCTCAAAAGAAGTTTCTGTATTTTGTCTGTGCTGTATTCGCGTTGTTTTTTGCTTTAGTATACGTAACACAAACCATACTCATTTTGGATATGATAGTATGTTTTGACTTACATAAATTATAGAGAAAAATTAGTGATTTATTTTATTTCATTTTTTTAAAATATTACTGTGTTGACAATCATACTATAAAATTTTATTTAAATCGTAAAACATTTTTATGAAACACACATAATTCTCTCATCGGCTTTTTGGATCATTTTTAATGATGTTCAATGATTAATTTAAAAAAAAATGCTATGGAGCAATCGCTCTTGGATTAGAAATAAATATTTACATTACATTCATTCACAATGACTCTTTATTATAAAAAAAAATATATCAGTATATGACATCAATACCATACTGGCCGAGCAAAAAATTCGCCCCAGAATGGCTATTTACTGTTAAAAAAAAAAAGCTATTAGGGGAATATGTTCAGGAAATACCGTTNTGGGGTTTTGCCATACAAATCTCTATGGTAACCATAGGCGTATGGTATCTTGCCATATAAATTTCTATGGTAGCCATAGGCTTATGGGGTTGTGCCATACAAATCTCTATGGTAGCCATAGGCTTATGGTGTTGTGCCATACAAATCTCTATGGTAACCATAGGCGTATGGTATCTTGCCATACAAATTTCTATGGTAGCCATAGGTTGCCATAGATTACCATAGGCTTCTCTATGGCAAATTTTCCTAAGGGAGAGAAAAATTAGTGATTTATTTTATTTAATTTTTTCTTAAATATTACTGCGTTGACAATCATACTATAAAATTTTCTTTAAATCGTAAAACATTTTTATGAAACACACATAATTCTCGCATCGGCTTTTTAGATCATTTTTAATAATGTTCAATGATTAATTTAAAAAAAATGCTATGGAGCTCCTGGACTAGAAATAAATATTTACATTATATTAGTTCACAATGACTCTTTATTATAAGAAAATAAATATCGGTATATGACATCAATACCATACTGGCCGAGCAAAAAATTCGTCCCAGAATGACTATTTACTGTTTAAAAAAAAAGCTATTAGGGGAATATGGTCAGGGAATACCGAGAAAATGTATACCACCCTTTGTTGCTGATGCTGATTTATTAATTGTTTAAAAAATAGTTATTACAGAGAAGAGAGAGGAAGCATTAAAATCCTAGAGGATTGCTGGAGGAAAAAGAGAGAAAGTGAAAGGTTACTATAGGAAACGCCTGCAAGTCTCGTCCGACAATAAAACAAGATTTGATGTTTTTAATCCCAATTTCTTACCTAGTAATTCATTATATTTCAGAAGCAATTTATCTTTGCTTAAACATTAATCCTTAAACTCTATAATGTATTTAACGCAATCGTTTTCCGTAAGGACAATAAGCAGGTTTTACATCTACATGACTTTGAAAAAAATGCAATCTAATTTTTGTTATTTTATTTTTTATTTGAAAAACAAATTGTTATGTTGAAAATTTGTAACTTTTCTTTGTTGTTGTCTAAATAAGTTACTTATTGTATTCTTATTTAGTGGAGCTGATGAAGAGAATATCAAGAAACATTTTCCGAATGCTGAACTCATAAAATTTGAAGGAGTTTCCCACAACATTCATGCTGAAGGTCGAGAAAAGTTTTTAAATATTATTGTGGATTGCTTGACACAACAAAAATACTGATTAATATCACGAAGCTGTTTTAATGTATTCATAAGAAATATTCTCACACAAAAAGTATGCTTAAAATTACCAGCCAAAATTTACCGTGTTTCTGACTTTATGGAGACACCATTATGTACGCCAGTTTCGGAAGGACTTAGTGATTGATTTTAGCAAAATTGAAAATATAAATATGATTTTAGATTTTATAATAAGTGAAAAAATTTCTTCACTTCGGCAAAATTTAAAACTTTTAACATGATACCTTTGAGCATGGCATACGAGCCATTTATTTGGTTTAATTTACTTCTCAGTTACGTATTTTCCATTTATTAACCAAAAATATGTTTTTTTTTTATTTATTTATTTTTTTGCATGAAAAGTTCTTGCGAGATAGTACGATAATTTTACCAGAATTTTTTTCTCCGTGCAGTTAAGTAAAATCATATCAGTAAAAAATTTCTGATTAATATTCATGAATAATTTAAAAATTTATTTCTTGGGCAGTTTGAATTCCAAAATTGTTTTCATATCGTTTTTGAAATTACATTCTTCCGCACAAAACAACTCACAAGTATTAGAGTTCAATTATTGCTTCAAAACTTAAATCATTACGTAAAATTCCGTCAACCATTTTGAAAAATTTAAAAATTGCGCCAAACAATGGTAAACAATGCCAACAATGGTAAAATATCGTGGTAAAAAGTCGTCTAGAGTTTTTCATTAAATAGTCATTTTTTGTTACTAAAATAATATAAATTTAAAGTAAAATTAGTTTTTTTTTCCACAAAATAATTAAAATTTTTTTTACAATTTCTTTTTTATTGCATGTTCTAAAATATTAATCTCAAAAATTTTTTTCTTCCCTAAAATGAACTTTTCTTTAAAAATTTTCATTAAATAAGCACTGATTTCAATATTAAACGATTTGATTTCACCTTGATGGAATTTGAGCCAACTTTCCTGGTTGACATGATTTTACACTTGCACCGAAATTTGTTGCCCGAAATCTATGCTATTGAATAAAATGAACAAGGGAATTTTTATTTTTCATTTGGCGTATCAAATAATATGTTAATTTACAGGCTTGTTTTGGGCTTAAAAATTGATTCTTCATGAACTAAAAGGGTAGATTTAACCAGAAAAATTTGAGATTCCCTAGTTTACATGCTTTTTATAGCATAAAGTAGTATTATTTCTGTGAAAGTAATGAGTACTGGAGTTATTACACCTTAGAGGAAAACACTTCTTAATAAAATATCTACCTAAGGAAACAATACCAGGAAATGTTTTTTAATCTTTTCTCAAAGTCATTCTGGAAAGTGTGTCATCATTTTTGTACAATTAAAGTATCATTCATATAAATATTTATTGCGGGTTAAATAAAGAGTAATTTCTTTATTTAGATATTTTTTCAGTGTCTTAACAGTCATAAGAATTAAATAAATAATGACTAGAACGAAGTGGGAGAACAGGATATCTACAAAATATGGAATTAATCGATCTGAGTAAGAAAACCTTTATATAAATTTATTCATGGAATATCAAAAATTAAAATTTTGCTAAAATCTTAGCTAATACTGAAACATTTATGCTATATTTCATATTTTCAATTATAAGGAAATGAAAAAAATTATGAAAAATAAAAACTTTCAATTCTTTTAAGAATTTAGTAAATATTCCAGAAATGTTTAATATTTTGTTTTTCGTGTAATAAATGTAGTTTTGATGCAATAATGTAAAAGTTTCTCATGTTATTATTTAACCAATACTCTAGAGGATAAGCTTTTATTTAGCAATAATTGCTTGAAATAGTTTCTTTCAATATTTGAGTGACAATGTATTAAACAAAATGAAGAATCTTTTCTCGGTTTGGTTTCTTTTTAAATATCTGTCGATATTTTGGTGACAATGTATTAGGCAAAATAAAGAGTTTCCTTTCAATATTGTTTCTTATTAAATTTCTATCCATTTTCGTGTGATAATGTATTAAACAAAATGAAGAATTTCTTTTGATTCTGCTACTTATTTTATAAAAGTAAATCGCAGAAATAAGTATTTTAATAATTTAATGTTATACTCCCGAAGGTTTTCACAAATGTCACTTTTTAAGCATCATAATCTTAATATGGAACAGTACGAAAGGTCACACCTTTGCATTGTTATTTATTTTCTTTGGATCTTAATCGAATAAATATTAAAATTGAATAAGAATCGCTAAAATCGAATAAAATTTTTAAGAAAAGAAACATAATAAAATCGCTTTATTTATTGTTTGTAGTTATAAAAAATATCAATTCCTTACTACGAAAATTCAATATAATTTAATGTAAAAAAATAATAATTTTACTGAATTCATAAGTGAAAATACGAACTAGAGTTTTCAGAACTAGAAGTATTATTAGAACTAGTAGCTTTATATCTTTTGTTTTTTATAATTGAATTCCATAATACAACAATACACTTATCGAGCAAACAAATAGCATACTGTTTTCCAGAATATTTTGTATTTATTTAAATTGTGTATGCATTTTATTTGAAAAAAAAAAACAAAAGAACACACAGTTGTTTTTCATTAAATTAAATCGAAATTAATTATTTTCAGTTAACATTTGTTGCTTGATGAAACAAAAAGTAACTGGCACGGAAGAAAATTAATGAATATTAAAATTTATCCGATCACAAAAAATTAAAAAACCATAGCGACAAACCTTTCTTTTTTTTGTGTGAAATATTTATGAATGAAGCAGTCTTCGATAAATATGAAAAGGTTGTCTTTTTTATTAGACAGATGGCAGTGCGGTCGCAAAAGAAAATAGGGTACAAATTGCTAAAATAAAAGTGCCTTAAAAATGGCGTGCTGAGTGTATCTTTAAAATCTCATTAAATAAAAAGAAAAAATCATTGGAATGACATGTATTCATAGAAATTGAAATCCATATTAATTTTAGTTAATTAATTCAAATAAATTTTATTGTAAGTGTATTCTTAAACTATTATTTTATAAAAATTATTATTTGCAATAAAATATTGGTAAATTTTCTAAATTGTATAAACATTTATATTTTAATGACCTAAAAACTCCTAACTAAATTCGTTGGAAAATCCTGTTTTTTCTTTATAAAATATTTATCTTAATCCAGGTATTCACTAGATAAAATATGTAATTTGTTAATGAAAATAATGCTAATATTCTGTTGTTGTTGCTTATCCTCTTCTGGATGTGATCGGTGGAAACCCGGCATTTAGGGCAGAGGTTTTAATTCCCTCAGAAAATAGTAAACCTTTAAGATGGCCGGTATCTAGGCGGGAGATGGTGGTGCAGTCTCTCCTTTCAAAGGGAAGGGTCAAAGAAGCTCCAGGCTTATTTCCCTTGTACCAATGGTGGGTGGGGGGAATCAACCAGTCTCTGAGAAGCTGGGATTTCTTCAGGGAGAAAAGTTCAAGATAGGTAAGATCATGGATGCGGTTGGCTGTAACATTGGTCAACTGGTTCATGGTAAGGTAATTTGCAGCATCTGTTTGTCCGAAGATTGCAGCACCCGGAGGTAGAAGACTGTCTTAGCTCCTCAGACACCCAAGCCGCTCCTAACATGAAGTACAGACGCTGGGTACGGGTTTGGATCGGAGTTTTCCTTCTCCTAGGTATCTCTCTTAGTCTGACTCCTACCCAACGGAGACNAATTTCAATAAAATCGGCTTGACTCAGAGGAGACTGATTAAGTGTACACATGATCGAAACACAGACAGTTCACTTTTATTTTGCAACCCTTCAGCAGAGAATAGCATTGATGGTGCAATTTATGTTTTGGTATTTGATTTTTATGTCCAATTGCATCGATATAATCATGAAATTTTTATTATGATTTAAAAAGTCTTCCTTTAAAAAAGAGTTACGGTTACATAACTATACCCCCAAAAATTTGAGAGACAATTATACTAAAAACGTATAGATGGAGCAAAATAACAAAAAAGAAGAAAGTATATACTTTAAAGCTTATTTACTCAAACTCACTAACATGACATTTACTTGCTTTTTTCAATTGCATTATATTTTCAGTCATATTTGATTTCAGGTTTGAAATATTCAAATTTTTATTTGAAGAAAAGAGAACGTATGCATTCATTTAAGAATAAATTTAAACTTTTTCTTTTTACTTTCGCAAGTTTATTGTCATTTTAAATATTTATTGCATCCTAAAGGATTCGTTTAAAAAGGTAATAGTTTTTAATTTAAACATAAATGTTTCTTTTAAATAAATAAATAAATAATTGTATACTTGAAATTTTAACCATTTTTAACCCATACACAACGACCAAATTTAGTTTTTTAAACCCTGATTTCAGAGAATGAATTTGAAAGGGATGTCCAAATCGAATCATTTCTCGTTTCGCGCATCAACCCCAAATGCTTTGCAATCCTTTTTATTTCCTTCAACAGACATCGAAATTAATACTTATTCTATAAAATTAAAAAAAATTTATTGTTTTAATCTAAATTTGCTTCCATAGATTTAATTTCCGATTTTATAGGGGTAACATTTAAACATAAAATTTTCTCCCTAACCATAGCAACTTTCACAAAATTCCATTTAATATTCTTATTTAATTTTCAGTTATTGTAAAAACCTGTTAGTTTTTTCAGCCGAAGATATTATTTATTAATCGTGCGATAAGTTGATTCCCGTTTTCTGCTTTAGAGTTTCAAGTAGTTATTTTGCAGTCAATTAGATATTTTGACTTGGCACTATTTCAAGTGACATTTATTTTAAAAATATTAATTACTACCCCATTAAAAATTACTAATTTAATAATTGAAAAACAGAGACTAAACGTTACAGAATGAGATTAATTTATACGATAAAAAATAACTCCGTTTCGTTTTTGCTTTTAAGTCTTTAATTTTAAATAATAATGTGAAAAACAATAGAGTTATAGTTTTAATGCCAATGATAGCCAAAGACATCGGGATCTCCTTTTTATACTATCAGTGTTTTCTTAAAGCTTTTTCAGTGCAAAAAAAAAAATTCTGTTTAAATACCTTGCAGACGAGGCAAACTATTGTAACCTAACAAACACTGAACTTTGCCTAGAGATTGAGAAGGGGCCCTTCGCAAATTGCTTCTGCTGAGATCAATCAGACATCTAAAATCTTCAAATTTAAAGAAAAAACATGTTGGTTGCTTGATCATAAATATTTTATGGCATATTTTTCGATTTGATTAAACGGAACAAAGACTTTATGAATATACTTATACATTAGTTTCATTGACAATTGAATTTTATTTTCTCTATAACTAATAGTTTAAGATCTTCCTAAATACTCCTATTTTTTTAAAAATTAAACTGGGGTACCTTATACCCAAACCTACTTATCTAGGTATAGGTTCTAGGTATAAGGTTCTAGATGTGCGTTCCTATAAGGTTAACTCATGATTAATTAAATTAAGCACATAAATTGGATGAAATTATAAAAAGTTAAAAAAATTCAATATTTTCAAAAAATTTTTTTTTAATGCAAAGCAATAAGAGAGGAGCCAAAAAAAGCCCCACCTGTCTTTTTAATGCTAAACTGTATTATTGTGTCGTAATGATTCACATGGACTTTAGAACGTATAAGTAATTTAAATATTTTAGAAATTATTGAAGAAGAATTAAGAAGTTATTAGTTTGCACTTTTTTTAAAAATCGCTATTTTGGCGAGGTTTTTTCACCTAGAGGAAAAATATTAATGCCGATGAATAATTCTCAGCTTTTTCTAATTTTTATAAACTTAAACAATACAGCGTTAGAGCAATTTATTAAATAGTAAAAAACTAACTCACGAATTCTTTTCATTTTCACAAAACTGTAGTGACGTTTTGTGCTACGTTCAGTACCAGCTAAAAGTTGGCATAAATTGACCTAACAGTGATGAATGACTGTTACAAACTCACACGAGTTATATAAATAGAAAATTATTAGTTATACTCCGTTGCAAGTTAAGAAAAACCATTGTGGTATAGGATTAAAGTAATCATCTGCGACTGCATATAATTCCATTTCATTGCTATATCAAATTATACAAATACGCTTTTAAAACAACAAAATAAACTTTACGAAGTTAAACACGCCAGACAGAAATTTAATTTGTGTTATAGTTTCGTCATCTTACAGGAATCCTAAACACTTGGAGACATATCTCGATAAATAAGGAGAACATAAAATCTTCAGAAAGAAACAACTATATGACGCTGCCAGAGTATTGGATTTCATTGGACTAATAAAAATGGCGCGTCTTATGTTGACTTGTCCTTAACAAATCAAATGCGAGAAAAAGAATTTTGACTTTTGTTTCGCAGTAGAAGAAAATCGTCTGCAAGACACAATATTTAATACTCTTTCATCAGTTCCTTTAAATGCGAACGGAAAGCATTAATTAAAAATGATGCTACTCTTTACTATTTTAGAAAGCAAAACAATAAATTTTATTAAATAAGTTTTTTTTTCTTTCACACGGTTTAAGAAAGCTAGCAAAAAAGAAAGGTTATGCAACGTTGTTTTAAGAGTTGGCGATGTTGATATACGTTCGCTCAGGGAGGTTGGCGCATCCATTTGGCGTGCAATTAGATGCAAACAGGCTCTCTTCATAAGGATAATGGCTTTTTCCTAACTTGCAACAAATTATAGAAAGCGATATTTCATGTGGCAATAGCGTTCAAAGGAAATTAATAAAGCGCTCATCAATACCGAAAGATTTGTGTTTAAAGTTAAAAATGGATTTGGACTTAAAACAGCGAAAAACGATATCGTAAGGATTTACGCTATCACCTGAACACACAGAATGCTTTGTTTACTCAAGTTGATGTAAGAAGAGAGGGATTAAGAAACAATTAGGATTCAAAATAGCAGGTATTGGGAGTTTCGATTGGGAAAAAAGAAATTTCGGTCGTGATAGAATTTTTTGACCTTTGATTTATTCTTATTCAACCTAATCAATTTTTGTGCAGATTTTAATTATTACTAGCTACCTTCGGGGATCAGTTTTGTCACCTTTCAAGAAATCTAGAACGTGATATAAACTTTATTGGTAACCAAACTGAATGCACAGACCAACAGTGTTTAAATATTCTAATTCTTCAACCACTCCTCCAATCCTAACACCTTTTTTAGTTTTAAACACTATATTAACCAGATTTTTTCACCGTCTAGCTGTTGACAGAGCGGAAGTACTTTGATTTCAATTTTAACTGTTTCCAAGAGATGCCTGCGATATTGTAAAAGTTGTTCATTTGTTGAATTTCAGTAATAATTTAATGTGTGTCCGACTGTCATTGAACAGTACAAACCGTCGTAAGTCGGTCATTTCAGCCAGCAGAAGTATTTATTTCCACCTCTGTCGTGCGATAATATAGAAACTCATCCATTACACATTGTACCACTTCCTCACACACCTCTCGAGCCATAAATTGAGTTTGAAATACACAAGCTTCGTCATCCATAGTTGGTATGACAGTATGTGACACCATAGCACCGTTTAGGGTTGAAATTTCTACAAACATTTTAGAAAGGATCAAAAATATATCTAATTAATTACTTCGTAGCTAAGTATTTATTTCTAAAAAATTACAGAATAACTCGAAATAAATACTAAACGTCTAACTAAAATGAAACTAAATAAATGCTTATGCTCCTCTAATTTTACAACACTACCTGAATTATTACTTAAGGAAACCTAATATAATGAATCATAACTATAGTGTTACCAATAGATAGAGAAATACCCAAGTTTATGGTGCCACATAAGAAAAATATATCTAAAGATTATGCTGTTTCAATAAACAAAAATTGATTCAGCAATCATTTATCCTAGAAGTTATCATCAAATAAAAATCGATCGGAATAAATAAATAATAAAGTATGTTGTTACACTTTGAAAATATCTTAAAATATCTGTTTTTCTTTCAGCTATATTCCAATAAAGTTCTCATTCCTTATTGTTAAACCTGAAGATGGTTTAGACTTATCGTTGAGCCCAATTATTTTTCTTCATGGTTTAATGGAATCAAAAGAAGTGTGGCTAAATATTGCCCAAACAATTTGTGATCTGACAAAAAGAAAGGTATAAAGTTTTTTTTTTAAAGAAAACGTCAAAAGCTAAATGATATTCTATACCAATTTTGTTATACACCCATGTATTGTTTCCTTTTCTTTACGTATATAGGGTGTCGTACCGCAAAGACCAACCTTATTTTTTTACAATCCTTATTAAAAAGAAAAACAAAACGTACATTGAATGATACAAAATGCTAATTAAGCAAGGAAATACGAAGACGCAATCAAAATCTGGTGAATCGTAATAAAGGAAGGTGGACATGAAACTTTAAAACAGGTTTAATTGATGTTGAAATTTGAAGTTGTTTCCTCTCCTTTAACTATCACGAATTTATCAAGTTTCAAAAGCGTCTTTCTTGTTTCCTCACTTAAATATGTAGTCTTACATTAAAGGAAGAGACACTTTCACTTTTTAGCATTTTTCAAATTTCTCAGGAAATAATTAGAGTATTATTTTATAACTTTAGAAAAGTTTAGGTTATGCAAGTGCTCGTAAGCACCAATAAAGCTTAAAGCTTTCGGCTGTGTGAACGAGAGTGTTTTTACGAACAAAAAAGCGTGTTTTTGAACACCTATGCCAAAAAATATAATAGCAAGCTGGTAACTCGTATCAATTATTTTAGTTATTGCATGCAATATCAAGACAAAACCTTATCTAAATATTCATGCAAATTTGGACAACTTCATTAAAAGAGAAATGATTTTTTGCCTTACGTTTTCTTACTATAACTGTAGGAATATTCAATGAAATTAAGCGAAATTTTTGGTGTAATTTATAAGTAATAGCAAAAATATTATTTTAAAATTTGAAAAAAGTTCGTTAAAAATCGTGCATGATATGAGCATTTAAAGTAATCTCTTAATATTACAAAAAAAAAAACAAAAATATTTTTAGTAATTTTGTTTTGAATCCTATTTGCCAATTGAAGAAAAAAGTCTGATTTGAATATCCTAAAAATTTAAAAAGCTTCTAACAATTTTTAAGCCGTTTGAGTAAATATTTTGTTTTATTTTATAACCGCTGTTGAACACTCACACAATTTTTGGGTTTACGACTACTAATGTTCAACTACGTAGCCTTGTAGTTTTGAATCCAATCCAGAAGACAGGGGAACTCATGGATCAAGTATTGGGTGAAATGTTTTTTTCTTGGAGCACTTTATGATGGAACTAACCCGCATTTGCGTTACATGGAGAGGAAATCCACTAGAACCTCCCACGATTAGCCTGACGGCAAGGGGATACCGCTGAGGATATTTCACGTCAGCACTGTGGTCGGTGCAAGCCCTACGAGGAATTCGTATTGACCAGCCATCGCTGGGATTTGAAATCGGTTCACCTCATTGGAAGACGAATGCTCTATCCCCTGAGCCATCTGGGCACTTGAGTAAATATTGAAAGAATCGAAGCTCTGAATGGCCTCCTGCAAATTTCATCTTGCACTATAACACAAGATTTATTAAAAATTGCATCGGTATTATAGATTACCATCTCCAATCATTTCATATGTTTTCTTTCTTTATATTGTCTGGGCCATTTGTTTATTATTTGTTGTCGACTTTGTTTTATGATGGAAAATGATATTTGTGGAAAACCCCTTATCAGTTAAAACTTTCCTTAAATGACTGCTACTTAGAAAAATTCTAGAATTGTTTTACGTTTTCGAAATATATTAATCGGACTTTCTCCTAAGTTACCAAATACGAGTCACAACAAAACCAAAAGGAAGAAAAAAATTAAATGCTAACCGCGCATGCGCAGTATGAAATGACGAATTTAAATGCCCATATCTTGTGCAATTTTCAATGATTTTTTTTTCAATTTTAAAATTATATTTCTTGATTAATTATAAATTCCTCCAAAAATATTTTTTAATTTTATTCAATATTTTTAGAATTACAGTAAAACAGCGGTAAACAATTTTTTTTTATATATTTTTTTTTTATGAATATGCAAATAATTCCTAATAATCTACATTTACGTAATTTTGTGCAGTTATAACATATCATAATTAAAGTANAGTTTGATTATTCCCAGCATTTTCAATCGGATAATGCAATGCAGTATGCCCTTCAAATTTAAGTATAAAAAATGCACGAAGACACACGATATGTATAGATAATCTTCAAAAAGTTAGCATCGGAGTACCCCCCCTTGTCATTTGAACGGTACCCATAAAAAAACACTCGGAAATGTCGTGTAATGTTTTAACTCAAATCCCTAAAAATCCCTTGCGCATCCGAAAAATTTCGCAAGTTTCACTCTCCCACTAAAGAAAGAATTAATCAACTATGTCTCTCAAAACGGAGGGAAATCGGTTTTCCATTTGAGACCCTTTATCGTCATTGGCATCATAAAGATTTGGCGAGTAATCATCTACGGGAACAGGTGCGGTTTTTCAATAGAGCTCCTCCGCCCACCTCATCAATCATTCAGGTAGGGGAGAAACTTTTAGGCGAGATCTATAAGACAGCAATCGGACTTTCTCCTAAGTTACCAAATACGATTCACAACAAAATCAAAAGGAAGAAAAAAATTGAATGCTAACCGCGCATGCGCAGTATGAAATGACGAATTTAAATGCTCATATCTTGTGCAATTTTCAGTGATTTTTTTTTTTTTTCAAATTTAAAATTATATTTCTTGATTAATTATAAATTCCTCCAAAAATATTGTTTAATTTTATTCAATATTTCTAAAGTTACAGTAAAACAGCGGTAAGCAATTTTTATTTTATTTTATTTTATTTAATGAAAATGCAAATAATTCCCTGAACATTTAATCTACATTTACGTAATTTTGTGCAGTTGTAACATATCATAATTAAAGTAATTGATATGAGTTAGAAGGTTATAGCTGCATTTTTCGGCATATATGTATAAAATGTTTATAATGTTAAATGTTATATATTTTAAAAAAACTCCTCTTCGATCATATTTTATTGCCGGCCACTCAAACCGTTGAAAGCTTTAAACTTTATTGATGTGTATGAAAAATCGAATGAAAAATAAATCTTTTACAATATAAATTAGTTTTTTAAGTGTTTTCGGAGAAATTTGTTTTTATTTCTCAAAAATACTTAAAAAATACTGATTAAGGTTGATCTTTATGGAGCACCCTGTATTTAAAATTAATCTTTTTTGAACTAGAAAACATTGTATTTTCAACGAAAATTAGTTCATTTACATTAAATTTAATAAATCAATATGAATTCATTTTTTCTATCAGAATGCATAACATTTTTAGTTTTATAGTTTTATTTTTATTTATGACATTTGTAGTTTTTTAACAACTCACAATTTAAAAAAATTCCGTTAATTAAATTCTGTTAAAAAATTCAGTACAAAGTGTTGCATGCTAAGGTAATACTATAGAACAACTTTATAATGAAAAAAAACTCGATTTGAATTTAAATCAAGGTCAAAAATCGAGAACGTTATAATATGGAGAAAATAATAGAGAGATATAGTATTAATTGATAAATAAATATTCCATATGCAGATAATATTAGATTGATAAATAAATGTATCTGATTAATACATTTAAAGAAAAGAAAACGGTATATAGGTTAATTTTTCTGGTAAAAAAATAAACTGGATAAAATTGTTTATTGTTGTTTTGATGACAACCAAAGGTATTTGGATCTTTTCTGCTCATTAATAAACTCATTATATATATTTCTTCACAATAAATGTGAATCAACAAAAATTTAGAAGCGGTTTTCGACAGTCATTTTTTCAGCACTTCCAGCTGTTCACACTTTAGCAAAATATTTTATATATGGGTAAAAAACTAAAATATATTGCTTAATCATTTAAGAATTTTTGTTTATTATAGTAGCATTTAATTATAGTAGCATAACAGTACAGGAGCAAAGAACCAGTTTATATGAATTTTCGAACCATGAGTCTAGTAAAACAAAATTTACTATTCTAAGAATCATATATTAAGATATAAAGTTAGCCAACGAAAAAAAAAATTGCCCATAAACCATAGCAAGTTGGTCTTCGTGTCTTTTTTAAACTTCGTAAATAATGTATTGTTTGCCCAATATAAAACAAAAACAACTACAAACATTATCTCACACATCAGAAGATCAACAATGTACTTCATTATGGGTACCCTAATAGGCAACCGAAGCTGTTACAGACATTATTTAGTGTATCTGATGAATAAGAGACTTATAATGTACCCCATTAGGCTTATGTCTATGACGCAAGGAATCATGGTGACAGTGAATGGACTGAGGAATTCACATTGGACCTGCTTGTCGAGGACTTAAATTATTTCATGGACACTAATTGTATTCCCAAAGCAATTTTAATTGGATACAGTGTAGGTGGATATGTTGCAAGTAGATTAGCTTTAAAAAGTGTAAGTATAGAATCAGAAATTTACGATAGAAACTGTAACTATTAAAATATTTAGCATTGAAAGCAAGTTCAGGTATATATATATATATATATATATATATATATATATA
>NC_092205.1:2632591-2637116 GCF_043381705.1 Parasteatoda tepidariorum
ATATATATATATATATATATATTCAAAATGTAGAATAAAACAAAGAAAATTTGTAGACAAATGAAAAAAAGGGAGGGGAATAATAAGTAAAAAAATAACAAACAACAGTTTTTAAAAAAAAAAGAAAAAAAAAGGAACGAAATTTTATTTAAAAAACCGGAAAAAAAATATAATTTTTGCATCAGCCCACACGATTATATCCACAAAACAGAGTGCTTTCTGATATTGTATCAATAAAGCCAAAGCAAAATATATTTTATAAACATTTTTCTTTAAATACAATAATAAAAATTCTTAATTATTATCAAAAATTACTTTTTTACATGAAATTATATTTGAATCAACGAATTTTTCTATTTTGTGCTATAAATTTTCGATTCGCTAATATTCTCGAGGGTCCATACTTAGGGCTGCTCTCCTCACGAAATTATTTGGAACATATTTCCCAGATTAAGACTAGGCCCACTATTTCGAGAGTCAGAAATTCAAATTCATCTAAAAGAAGTGTTCTTATTCAGAGAACGAACTTTTTTTGTGTCTAAATTGTTAATTGAAAATATCATCTGCACAAATTAATTTGAATATTTCCGGGCAACCCTTGACTAACTAAGATTCAGTCTAAGAACCAATCCTCAAATCAAAAGTTATTCAGGGAAATTAGATTTTTTTTTTCGATCTAAAAGCAGAAGCGTCATAAAGAGAAAATGACTCTAAGTGAATATTCATTTTAACTACAAATGTACAAAAGCAAAAAGTTCAACAACAACATGTCAACAAAAAAGTTTCGAAGTTTCTATCGCTGACTGCAACGCAGACCTCATATCTACGTCGCATGAAATTCCAAATATTTTGGAATATTCCCAGTGTTCGTACGGTCCTTGAAAAGTTTAAGAAGTAGTAGTAATATTAATGAATAAATGTATTTTATTGCGTTTGCATTCACCATTACGCTTTATATTTCCAAATAAATAAATTATTCAGCAAAAATAATACAGGTAACAAAGTGATATTTATAGGAACTAATAAGCATAATTCTGTTTTTTTTTCTTCAGATTTTATTGTTAAAACAGAAAAAAAAGCCCTAAAAACTGCAAATGGATACTCAAAGTACTAAACTCAAAACTGAACTCAAAACTAAACATACTAAAGCTCAAAGCAATTTAATCTCCAATTGTGTAATGCAGAAAAAAACCAGAGCCAAATTAACAGCCGCAGTCTAAAACTAAATTATATGATACTCAATATATATCCCAAATTTATACGAAAGTTATAGTCAAATTTAGTGGTAAACTTTCGTACACTTATTCTTTGTATTTTTTCAATTACGCATTTTTAATAAAATAGCGAGAATTCTAAAAAAATATTTTGCTGATCTGAATCTATTTGGATTTTTTTTTCTGTATGGATTTTAAGTAATTAAATACTTAAAAACGTTTTTTTGAAGAAAGAAAAAAAAATATTTCTTTAGCAGAAGATGGTTTTAACATCTCTTCGAATCCATTAATACATAAAAATATTGTATAAATAATGCATTCCTTAGTTTAATCAGCATATTATAAGAGTTTTTAGTAAATTATTTTTTCCTTTCTGTTTGACTAAAAGTTATAAAAAAATTTTAGCCAGAAAAAGTGGAATTAGTTGTCATTGAAGAAGCGTTATTAGATAAATATCCAAAGTACTTTATTGAAGCATCCATCAAACTTATGCTGTTATGGGCGGACGCTGTAAGCAAAGCTCCTACAGACACCAGTATAAAGGAGACAATTAAGTTTGCTGTGGATTACATGCATGACCGAATTCCTCTACCTAAACGAGTAAGTCAACATTTGAACTTTTTGGGATACCAGCAAGTGACATAGAGTGGGTATCTCAATCCTGATTGGTTGTTGAAACGTGGCATTTGTTTACGTTATCAGCTGTTCTTTTCATTCTATTTAGAGTAAGCCAATCCTGTCAAGTATCAATTCTCTTAAGTGCCACATTCTATATTCTTTCACAAAGATTCTTTCACGAAAATTTCAATTCTTTCGCTGTATATTTCTAACTTAACACAAAAACTGGCAGGAAGCCATGTAGAATATAAATTAACTAATTATGCATTGAAATTGCCAGGTACACAAAACAAAAATAACACGGTTACAATAAAATACATGAACAAAAAACAAATCTAAATTAAGTAAGAGACGTAGACGAGAAAAATTATATTTCAATAAATTCGATTCGTTGTATTTAATTAACTTCACGTTAATTTATAGATCTAATTTATAGATATAATCTTAGCTCAACTTTAACAAACGTCATTTTGCTTATAAGCGATCCTCTGACACTAAGATCAAAGGTTACATGAGTGGGTATCCGCTCTCTTCTTCTTGAAGTACAACTATCCAATTCCAAGAGCAAATCTATATCCTAGTTAATCTAGTTATTTATAATTGTCCTTTTAATATCGTAATAATTCCATTCAATACATATATTTTTTTATATTAAAATATTGCACAAAAAATAATTCCTGTGTAATATTTTAATATAAAAAAATTTTACTTTATTTAATATTATTAAGTTTATTTTTATAAATTGTATTAATATTTATTATTATTTTTTTATTTGTTTACTTTCAAGCCTATTTTTACCTAGACATAATATACTTATGTTTTCAACTGATATTTAATATATTTTTTTAGTACTGGCATGCACGAAAAAGATAACAATTAATAAAAAATAAATGAATAAATTTTAAATTACAGTACTGTAATTTATGTACTGAGCATTAATTATCCCATTATGATTTCAATGATTTATAAATAGGTGCATGCGGTTTTTATTATTTTCATATTTTATGAAATGTTTATAGGCGAAATTTTACTCTATTTTAACATCTATCATATTTTTAAATTGCATGAATCTGTAAGACTCCTTCCTAGAAAACTTTCTGCGGGAAAATAGCATATTGAAATTAACATAATTTGTAATACAATTAAGATTTACAATTGTTTATGTGTAAGCAAAAAATTTTAAAGAAAAAAAAGCAGTTTAATAGTTTCTCGGAAAAAAATATTTTTTATAAAATGTATGCACATTTTTATACACTTATTGATAAACTTTAATAATGTTAGTATTTTAAATAAACGCGAGAAAACTGTACACTTAAATATATAATTTGAAAAAGTTTATGAACTGTTTCATCAACTGATAAAAGAAAAAATTAAAATGCTGTTATAAAATAATGACTAGCTTTATCCGAACTTACTTAAAGCCGAAACAAAAAATCCCTTTTTTAAATGAATTTTTTTTTATTAATTTTCTCATAAATACTTGTTTTTTTTTATTTACTTATTTTCCGTATACACATAACTATGATTATTTATAGAAAAATTTTGTAACATGTTGATTGTAGATGGCGTTACTAATTAAACATTAAGTTTCAAAACAAAACATAATTAAGCTTAAAATTACTTCTCAAATTGATTGAAACCAGCTGCGTAGTCTTGTAATTCAGCTGCTTCGAGGGCTGAATCGTTGGACTATAAGAGATTGGGGGACATGGATATTAGTCCTTGTTGGGGGGTCTGCACCCCGGAGTGTCCAGGTAGGGCAATTCATTGGCCCAGATAGTTCCTACACTGTGTAGTGATGGGATAGCACTAGTTAGTTCTTACAAATTTACTCAACAATCTACATATCTCAGTAATATTCGATATTGCTCTTTTAAAAGATATATTATTCTTTTTAATATGCAATATGCACAGTCCAAAAAAAAAAAAAAAAGACAGCACCCTGAATAACTTTTGTTCTAATGATCGGATTTTCACGTACTAAGTGCCAATCTTAATGGTTTCTGGGGGTGACCTCAAATATACTAATTGTTTTGTGCTAACTATTAATTAAGTTACAAAATCACGCACAAAAGCGTACTTTTTCTGAATAAACATATATTTTTTTTACATATTTGGATTTTTAATCTTCGAAATATCTATAGCCGCAATCTGGGAAATGTGGTCCCCATAGTTTGGTCAGGAGAGCTATCCAAAGCTCGGACCCCTTAATGTTAATTGCACTTTTTGCGTTTTTAGTCATATTTTAAAAGCTAATGAAGCAATTAAAAAAAATTGCACCCACTCATAAAGCTCATTGACCCAAAGATAATTTCACGAAAAAAATAATGTTTGATAATTATTCATTATTTTTTGTTATTAAATTAAATTGAGGATGAAAAAATGTTGAATTATAAGGTATGAATTTTTTATACCATATTAATCTACATATTTTTCAATTGAAAAATCTAAAGTTTCAACTGTTTTTATTTATTAGAAGCTGAGAAAAATTAAAATTAATTATTTTTAAAAAAATAATTTGGCGACTATGAAGAAATGATTAAATGGGGCGATTAATATTAAAATGTGATAAACTTGCGAGGAACTTGACTTCGCGCGCTTAGCATAAAATTTCATTCATATTTTTTTCGCTAATAATCGTTTGCTTATCTTTTCATTTTTATTTTTTTAAGCTATAAAATACGATGTTTCTT
>NC_092205.1:2638110-2659997 GCF_043381705.1 Parasteatoda tepidariorum
TGATCGAAACATATTTCCTTGAAAATTAAAATGAGAAAACAATCAATTTTATTATTTATCTAAGCTTATTCCAATTATTTAATGATAGCGGTATCAAGGTTAAGGATAAGCGATGAAAGCCCCGTTTACTATTATACTATAAATGCATTAAATTATATTGCTTGAATAATTTATTTTAAACAAATTATTTAATAAATTTAAGTAAATAAGGGTGTAAAAATAAACTCGATCGAAATAATCCCAAAATATACCCTAAAATATATGTAGAATAAACTTTGGAATCGATATATAAAAAATACTTTTTCAAACAACTTCGTGTAGAACGGAAACACTAACTTGCTTGAAATAGCTGTCCTTATAACTATTTAATTTCGATTCCTGGTTCTAGGGGACATTCCATTTTCAAATTCAACTTTTGAAATATCATTTGTAAACGGAATTGTTTTATGTCCTTAAAAATGTTAAGGCTTGCAGCATAAAAAAATGTACTGCATTGATTTTTTATTTTCTTTACAAAGTAGTGAATTATTATTTTTTTCAATCAAGAATCTTTGCCTATAACATATTTTATATCAAGTGAAATAATTTAATATATTGTGTTACTAAATGGATAATCCCAAGAAACTGAATCGAAAATATAAAAACTTCATTGATTTAAAAAATAATAGAGGATAATAAAAATAGTTTTGAGTGTCCAATAATTAAAGTCACAAGTTATTCAAGCCTGACAAGTCTTGAGAATAGACGCTTATATTTGAACGCTCGAAATACGTCGACTTTCACTTCCCTCTTTATATTTTTGAAGCCAGTTGAGTTTTTATCAGCAATTATACTGTTTTACATTTGGGTCTTCATCATTATTTTGATAAAGATTTTACACTCGTTAAACATGTAAAAAAGTAAACATATGCATTTTAATATTTTAACAAAATTTATGTGGTCTTTAAAAACGTAAGAGCATAAATATTGTAAAAGTTATAATTAACTTTAAAATTGAAATTTTGAGACCAGATATTTTGAGTGAATGAAATTAAATATTTTATCTTTTAAGTTTTTGTGCCCCCATTTCAGTATCTTAAGGACCTTGCGAGCTCTGTTTAAAAAGAGAGTATCGTATCAGATATATATAAGAAAACAAAAATAATCATAGTAGCAGTATTTGGTGGTAAATGTTGCTTATCGTAATTGATGAATATGCTGTGGGACATTTTATGGTGAAAATTCGAACGTAAGTTTCAGAATGTATCGAAACATGAGGATGCTATTTGCACATCATCTTTATTCAAAGAAAACTATGTAACTTAAATATCTAACAGAGTGAAGCTATTTTTTAAACAATGAATCATACAATATGCAACATATTATTTCAGTATCTTATTCTTAAACATAACATATTTCAATGTTTCTCAAAAGGCCACTAAACATTCATCAATTCCTTGAGTTATAGAAAAGAGAAATATCGTAAATTATAGAAGACCTTGTGAATGGGCATTAGAATTGCTATACAATCTACATCTTATTTTTCAAGCACTTTTTTCTTCTTTAGACTTAGCTATATAGACTTAGCGATTAAAGCTGTATAAATGATTATCCCTAAAATTTTGTATATAGCTGTATTAAGTTATGTTAATTTGATTTTAGTATGAAATCCTCGAATAAATATAGCAAAAACAACATAATCTAATTAATGTCAGATAAAAAGTTCATGTATTTAAATTCTAAAATCTTGGAAAATCATAAATGATTTATAAATAGATTCAAATTTTCATTTCAAAGGAGATTAAAATAAAAGAATCCTTGCTTTTTGGACAGAATATTGTTAAAAATTGTCTATTGCCTAGAAACTTTGAGATTTTTTCTATTATTAACTAAACCTCTCCGAGCAATCACAGAACATTATTTCATTTTTTTTTAACAGACAGAGCTTGGTTGGCTAATAGAATTAAGTATTCCTCTTTTGAATTAGTCTATGGGTTATCTTAAAATATTCATTTGCGCCGGTGACTGTTCTTGGCTGTTTTCTGGACTATCGCCGACAAATATATAAACCTTCATTGCTCCCCAATTTACGACCCAATTTTTTCAAAATTTAGTCTACCCCCTATTTTAAGGGTCAGAATTCCAAATATGTTAAGAAAATATACATGTTTATTCAGAGAAAGTACGTTTTTGTGTCCGATTTCGAAACTTAATTAATAGTTAACACCAAACAATTAGCATATTTGAGGTCACCCGTAGGAACCATTAAGTTTGACACTTGGTTCGTGAAAATCAGATCATTAGAATGAAAGTTATTCAGGGTGATATATATATATATATTTTTTTTTTGAGCACTGTGCATTATAAAATTTTATTAACAGTAAATACAATTGATAAAATTTCTCCTTAAACATTTTTATTACTGAAAGTTCTTACATAATATCAGTTTACTCAGAAAAGATTTTTAAAATAAATTATTGTTAAAATTATTTTTTTCAATAATTTTCACGTGTGCTCGTAATATCATTAAATTTTAATGAAAAGAAAACACTTTCTGTTTAGTTTTAAAATATCTGAACAGAATTAACAGCTTTTCGTGCATCAAATTATATGTTCATAGATGGCAGCACAGTAAGAGTTTTTTGTAAGTTCAAGCCATTTTCATTCGGTCAATTTTTTAGAATTTTTTCACAGTGTTCTTATTATTTCTTTCTTTCTAACATCTTAGAATAAATGTAAGTGTTAATAATAAAAAAAAAAGTAACATTTTTCTTTTTATGCAAAGATTTTTTTAATGTAATCCTAATATTCTTTGAGATTTAATACATCAATTAAAACTTTTTATTTAATTTTATACATTCATTTTCATCATGATTATTGTATTCACTGCTGTATCTTGACGGAAACTGGTAAAATACCTATGTATCGTAAATTTGTTTATCAACCTGTGCGTCGCTTAACGAGGTATGTTGCTTAATCTTCACAGAATATTTTTGAGTTGATTACGCGTGAAAGCAGCTAAATTAATTTTTTACCCTGCAAAATTTTATGTAATGAACATCCTTAATGTACTTTTTTTCTAAAACCCTTATGACAAATGAAGATTAAAGCCTAACGCCGTCTCGCCCAGTTAAGGGACATCCGTAGAATACTTTAGATTCTAAGTGCGAGCTCGTTGACCTCTCAGTAAAAGAAAAAGAGGATTCAAAAAGGTAGGCTTGGTGGCGATCCATGATAGCAAGTCGGAAAAATGGGCAAGGGAGGAAGAAGTAACTCCAGGGAAAACCCTGGTTGATGTAGGTTGGCGCCGCGCGCGCAAAGCGACCCCACCAAGATCCAAAGATTCCCTGCCTCCAACCAGAAGGTCTCAAAGAATTTAGTGAAATCTAAAAATTAACAAAAGTAGTTACTCAGAAAATAGAATTGAGGAGTTTTACAAATTAGGAGATTTAGGAATGACGAATGAAGATAAAAAGTACAGAGATCATTTTTTGCAAATTAATATTAAAATGTGGACGAAAAAAACAAAAACGCTGTAGAAATCTAATGATAGCTATTGAGTATAGCGGGAATTTAAACTTCAAAAGCAGCTGGATAGTCTAATTTATGAAGCTTAAAAGTCTTTCCAATCATCTAGAGGTTTTCTCCAGCAATCAAACAAATTTCGGTGGTTTCAGTCCCACCTTCTATAAAAGTAATTTTTTGGGTTTCAATAATATACTTTGCGTGTTTGTTTTTTCTTTATTTTTAATTATATTTAGCTATTACTATATGTATACATTTTCCATTTTATATTAGTTAAGTGTTAATCTTTTGAAGACAAAGATGTTAAGTTTTTTCGTCTCATTCTTGCATGCAATAAAATGTTTGTGCAAATTTATTTTGATAAAATACAATATTGACTACGTTTTTTTTTTTTTGTTTTCGAAATTTAAATGTTACCTAAATATTTCGGCTAAAATTGTTGGCTAGTACATAGTACCTTAAACTAATTATCGAATAATTAAAAATTTTACTTTTGGATTGCAAAAAAATATTGACAACTTTTTTAATATTAAAGGCTTTTCTAGGTTTCACTTTCTGAAAATATTTCTACGGGTGCCTTTGGGTTTTGTTTCAAGTATTTTGTTAAGTAAAATGCAGATTCATAAGGTTACGTAAGTATTTTTCCATTTAATATCAGGGAAAAAAGAAGTGTAAAAGAAAACTTATGTATGCTAGTAATTTGAATATTTTTAAATTTTCTTTATTGTCTCAAGTATTACAATTAATTTTATTATTCCAATAAGTTAATTTTCATTATAAATATACAGATTCTTATATTCTTATTATGTCTTATTCGTCCAAATGACACTTCAACTTCAAGCCGTTTAAATTTATTAAATTCTAATTCCGAAACATTTTAAAACCAACTATTGATAATGATAATTATTTCTTAACCTCTTTATTAAGTACGAACTTAGTAACTCTTAAACACGATCATTTTTAAACACTATTTTTTTTAAAACTCTTTTATATTAATTTTCTATAGAAGAAAATATTCCAAACTTTATAAATTAAAAATTAGCATTTATCAGTTATAGGGATCATGAAGCCATGTTCGTCAATAAATAAAACAGGGTCAAGTTCTTATCTACATAGGTCATCGTCAACTGACAATACATGTAGGTGCATCAAATTATAACAATACCACGTATATTATACATAGTGATAATTTCTGAACACGATTGAAAAGGGAGAATTGGGCATTTGTACTTCAAGAAGGAGGTCACAGATACCCGCACATGTGGGGGGACCTATGACGTCAACGCCAGATGATCGCTTATAAGCAATATGGCGTGTTAAAGTTGAGCTAAGATTCTATCTATAAGTGTCTATCTTTCACTTCTTCAACTACCCCATTAAGCTTTTTTTTTTTTAATTAATTTTTTTTTGCTTTAAAACGAATTGTTTACTGTTTTAGGTATGTGTATTCTTTTAACTTATAGGAAATTTTTCCCAGTTAAAGTTCGTTTAATTTTGACGGGAAAAAATTACTAAGTTCATTGGCTCGCAATAGAAAGTTTTAATTGCTCACAAAATGAAAATTACTTAATGCAATTTAATGCACAGATTAATTTTAACCACAGAGAAATATTTATAGGTATAGTTAAGATTTTAACAAAGCTGATAATTTATTTTAACCATCAAAAGTGTCATTGAGCCAATTAGAATACTTTTCTTGTTGTTTAAATTGTTAGAATATGTTCTTTTGAACAGATTACTTACAAATTCATCACAATGCCATAGTTGGGCAAATTTGAGAAATACCCCAATACGCCCAACATCTTAAAGTGCGTATATATAACCAACTTCACTCTATACTACTGCAATTAGAGTATTCTCTCGAATTTTGAATGTACAATCTCGAAGTACTTGAAATGCTACTTATTTAAAAAGGTGAACCAGAGGGTCACTTGAGGCGTTTTGGTCAAAATCAAATTAAAATTTACTCATTTACAGCTGATATAGCATAATACATTTTGCACATTNTTGGTGAAAAAATACTACCGTAGTATTAAAAATACTACGTCTGGCAACCCTGAAGTTACTATGAATTTCTTGTTTTTCAGTGTTACCAACAAATATCGAAAGAAGAATTTAATTTTAATTTCAAAGCTTATGTAAAAAAATATTGATAAAAGGTGGACTTATTCACAATGGCTTCTGAAATTATTATACAATATATTCAGAAGCTATTAAAAAAAGGGCTGTCTAACCTAGAAAAAAGTAACCAACGAGTAAATCCTTTAATAACTAAGAAGATTATTATTTATTTCATCAAAATTTCCAAAAATCAGAAAATATCAAAAAATGGACTTAACCGCATTGGCTTTTGAGCGGCTCATATAACGACACAATGAAAGATGGAAGAACCGGATAAGTGATATTTTCAAAGGAATTAATGAATCAGATGAAATAACCTAAAGTGGTGGCGTCAATAAGAGTATGTTTAATGTAATAAAGCAGCAGAAAACATTGTTTTATAATTTGCCCAGTCATCATAGACATTTGCTGAGAAACTTTTAACTTCTTTTTTTTTTGGAATCTGTTAAGAATAATGCTGGTTTCCTAACTTAGAAAATTTTTCTTGATTTAATTTTTTTTAAACATTCTCTACGGATTCCACATCACAAAATAAGCACGAAAATTGTTTTATGTTCATGAATAAAAAATCATTTTGAACTTACAATTAATCACTTAATAAAACCACTTTTATATATTCCATGAGCAATACAAAGCAATGCGCAAGCAGTGAGCTATTCAAAGCTTAAAAATTTAAACTTTTACTGGGTGTTTCGTAAATACTGTCCATAATATACATTTTAAAAATCCTCATAAGCAGTCAAGACAAAAAATAATGCAAATTGGGGTTCATAAATTAATGCTTAAGAGATGAAAAAACGCTATTGAAATCTGACAAATAACAATGAAGGAAGGCTGAGGTACAGAATATAGAAACTTGTACGATTGCAGTTTGAAAATTGAAGAGGTATTTCTACTTATTATATTTAAGCTTCTTTCTGTTTCCTTCCGCTATCAAAAAAGTTTTTGTGTTTCTTACACCCAACGTCCTCTACTGTACTTTTGTACTTCTGTTATTTTCTTGGAAAAATATTTTCCAAGTAAACAAGCATTTCGGTCATCTTTTTCGAAAAGTATTCTATAACCATACATTAAAGAGCGATTTTTTATGGAACAATCAGCTTAAAAAATAAGTCTAGCCTCTTTATCTGTTTAATAAACCCGTTTAAAAAGAAATAGAAAACTTGAAAATTTTGCATTTTACTTAGATATTCATTTTGTATTTCATTTCTAATGTGTTTTTTTTTATTTTTTAGACAAGACTACGAGAAAATATGGTCGCATTTCCCTAATGCTGTACTAAAAATAATCGATGGTGCAACGCATAACGTTCATATTGATCAACCGGAGAAGTATAAAGATATAGTATTAAGCTTTTTGTTAAAGAATCAAAAAGCTAAGTATTAAAAGAATACTTTGTCAGCCCTTGCAAATTTATATTTTAGTGTATTTTCTCTACCATAGAACACAGAAAAGTTATCATTGAAATAATAAGGTCATTAAAGAAGCAAGGTGACTGAAATTGAAGAATCCCGCAAATTCTTAAATTTTAAGTTGTNATTTTGTGATAAAAATGATAAATGAGGTTTATATATTGTCAATACATTGGTTATTCTCATTTACACCTGAAAAAATAGCCAAAAAACACAATTTTTGTAACTGGGCGGGGCTACCCGACAAATTTTGAAAAGAGCTAAGAAACATGTTTTTTTTTTATTTCTATTTTTTTAAGTTTAATTATTCTTTTTTTGGTTTATTCTCTTTGCATTATTTAATTAGATGATAAAACAATAGAAACATACAAAAATGTTGATTATTACTCAGTATTATACAGAAATATGAGCAAAACTCCTTAAGTGAGCGGGGCTACCCGACTCTCCCCTACTATTTTTATAATTATTGAGAGTTTGAAGCAGTTATTCATGATTGTTTGGATCAAATTTCTCTTACCTCTAACCAGCGCCCTTTAAGCTAATTCTCAAAATGAAGCGAGATGTTAATATAAAGAAAAGTCACGATTCTGTAAAAATGAAAAGTGTTTGTAATCTAATTACTTTATATCTAAAAATATACACCAACACTGCATTATCTGGATTCAAAACATTTGCAAAAATAGAGAAATAATAATTTACTAGGAGGCTTCGCCCCCTGCTCGCTGGCGCTCACCAACCCCAGGAACTGCTTTCACAGTTCATTTCGGATTGCTTCGCAATCCAATGCTCGCTTTTCTCGCTCATTGGATACGTTCTTAACGTCTAGTTTTTGTATACTTCTTTGAATACTGTAGTTCCGAAAACTTTTCACTGTAGAAAATTCTGAACCTGTACATTTCAATACTAATTTGAAATTGCAAACAGTTCACGTATTTTTTTTAATCACACTATTCTAAATTTCAGTTGTTGAGAAAAGTAACTGTTGTAAGTTTTGTTTTAAAGTCTTTCCCACCAGAGGGCTAAAGCCATGTGTTGTAAAACAATATGAAACAGTAGTCTGCCACTGAACGCCGGATGTAAAGCATCGGCTTTGAGGAAGATAGTTTTGTATTTTTAATTCTCTGAAGGGTGCCACCTTAATAATATGGAATTTGTAAGATAAATGTATATATTTTTGATTATTGATGAAGCCCATCATTTTGTGTTTNTATCTTTGGCTAGAGGACTTCGAAAACACAGTTAATTTAAGACAAATATTATGCCGGAAATTAGGAAGTTCCACAGTTATTAAAAGAAATAGAAAACTAATGAAACGCAAACTTTTGGAAATGAATGACCATATTATATTCGATCAAAACTGCGAAGAAAACAACCTTAACCTTTGAGTGAGAGCAAATATTTTTCTAAGAATGATATAAAGATGGGTTAAAAACTAATTACAAAATAAAAATAATGCAAATAAGTTATAAAAGCCGAAAGAAAATTCTTTCCATTCAAAACGCTTGACAATAACGATCGAAAAGTTGTTACTTATGATCTATGTTTCAGAATGTTTTCGTCACCGATAAGGAATTATTTCATGTTTACTGGCCTTCCAGTTTATTGTGAAGATCAAACTAAATTTGGCTTCGTATGCTGGTATTGTTGGAGGGTACTGTTGGTTGTACGATATAATACTGAATTAATGTACGTATCATACAGAATGATAAATAAGTTTATAATTTACGAACTGTATGGTTTGATGGATGTTATTGTCAGTGCTTTTATTTTTGATGCATTGATCGGTAAACATAAAAGGGTAATGAGTTTACAAAAGGTAATAACGGATAATATGAAGAACGGCTTCTGCAAAGTAAAAGCTGCAGACCTGCGCCGTGCCACAGTTATGAAAATTGTGTTTTTCATCAGCATTATCTCCTGCGTAGTCAGTCTACTGAGCGTTTTTCAAGCGTCAGAATTCAATGACTTGGACTTCATTTCTGAATCCTTTGACGTAAACTTAAGCTACACGTTGTTTATATCTTTATCGAACTGGTTGACAACAGCGAGCAGCTCAATGTTTTATTGTGCATTCTGCGTTCATCTGAAATCTTTGTTCTACTCGATTAATGAAAGAGCTCAAAAGTTGGTTAAGGATATTGACTTTTTACGTAATCGCTACAAGCGGCAATGCAATAAAAGGTTACAAGAGCAAAGGAAAGCGACATTAATGCTACCAACGCCTAATGAAAGAGCATTTCACGATGCATTTTTGAAAAACGAGATGTTTGCAAATAAATGCCCACTTTGTGATAAACTCCCTAATTTTGAAGAAAATTATTCGGATACCTCCTCTTTAAAAAGCACAAAGCATGATCATCGTAGTTCAATTACTTCTGCGATAAGTTCGAGGAAACTGTCTACCAGCGAAGGAAATCCTATTGACTACCTACCCACAGATGCCGAAGACAAAAAACTTAACGCTAGAATCGACTATGAGATGTCTGTGAAAGTGCAGGATGTGAACAGAAGGTTTATAAAAGTTGCTGATTTGGTGAAAGAAGCGGATAACATATTTTCCTTGCAATTTCTAGTGATTCTGACCATTACCTTCGTTCACTCTTGCTTTTACATACTGATTCATATCAGCACTGCAGGAGAAAGGAAAAGTCCCATAAAAGCAATGGTCAATATTGCTGTTCAGATAATCTTAGATTTATTGGCATTCGGATCTGTCGCTTTTGAGGCGTCACTGTTGGCTGAAGAGGCTATTAAATTGGCGCCACTTATTGCACGAGCAAGGAAAATGTTTGGAAATGAAGACTTACAGACTCACGTTCAAAGTGAAGTAACAATGATGGCTGTGTATTCCTTTGATGTACAGCTTACGGCGTGGAAGATTTTTACAGTGTCTCGGAGATTCGTGCCGACTGTAATTGGTTTTACAATCACCTACATATTAATAATATTGCAAATTTATCAGGTAATTGTTAAAAGTAAGTGCGTAAACAAAACAATAGAGGATTTTTAATTTGCATATTGTATTGGTCAGGACCTTGTACCTCTGGGTTGGGTTGAGATTTTATGATAAATATATTCAACTTTTAATTGAATTTAATTTTAAAAGTTTTATAAAGGGTAAACTATCTGCTTTATAAAAGAGTATACAGTCTCAAATAATTCATTTTATTTATAATCAAGAAAATTTCTAATGATATTAGATGGAAATTCTATAAAATATTTGAAAAATAATTTTAAAATAATGTGTAACTTTGAATTAAAAATATTCATGCACTACTTAGTATTTTCTAGATAGTTTAAAGCGAAAGATGATAAATCTTTATTTGTTTATGTTAACAATATGATATTCACAAATTTATTAATACATTGTAATGAACATGCCGTAACATGAATTTTAGTAATGTATTGCAGCCTCGCAAGAACAGATGTCATAACTGAAAAATTTTGCTTTTTGTATTAAAAATTTCATTATTTTATAGAAAAAAAATAAGCACCAGGGATAACGTAGGCTGTTTTATTTAAATCCCTGGATACTTAGATAAAGTAGCGAAATACTCCACGTTGGGGACATCATATTTCAATGCAGAAATGCTGAGTTTCCATTCTTAAAAGCGATTTTTTTATTGATTAATATTTTCATATTAAAATTTTCATGGTAAAGTAATATTTCATATTAAGCTGAAATATTTACTACTTTTTCTTTTTATTCTTCTTTCTTCTTTCTGAAATTATACAATTTGTTTTTGTTCCATTCAGGAAAAATAATACCTTATCTATAAGTTAAAATTTTCTTATTACGTCTTTCATAATAAGCTGTAACGTTTTTTCAAACTCTTTTAGATTTCTTGCAGTTGGTTTTTTATGAGGTTCAAAGGGATCAATATAGTTAGATAAAAATTATATGAGGTTTTTTAAATGAGATTAAAATAACATGAGATCTTCTAGATACCTTAAAATTAAGGTATGTGATAAAACAGTCAATAATTAGTAAATAGGAGCTTTGTCACATTTTTTAACAACAGAGATGAGTTCTGATTTGTTCAAAAATTAATAAATATTTCTTTGAGAATTCTTATTTAAAATCTGAATATAGAATATAACAAATTTACTTTGCACTATCACAAAATTTTACTATAATGTATGAAACATTTAAGGTAATAAAAAATAAAGAAACTAAGAGCTCAAAGAGGAATTAGATCATCGTATTATAACGTAGAAATTTCAAATTTATTCATTTGAAAAATATTTAATATGTTGAGCTAGTTTACTTTTAATTTTGGTGACAAAACACTCAAATATTTAACTGCTATTAAAATCTATTTTTAAAGCTTTCGACCAAAAAAAAATTTCTTAAGTTGAAAACAATATTTGTAATTTATTTTCATTTCTTTCAGGTGAATATATATAATGCAATTGAATTTGTCAGACCTTTAATTGTAAAAAAATTAATATCATGTAAAATTTGTAACAAATGAATAAATAAATCAATTTCAAACTTACCAGACACAATCTGCTGTTTTCGTTTGGATTCCAATTGTCTCTGCCATTTCTATGCAGCCATATTTTCCATCGCTTTTTATTGCTATCTCTAACAGGTGAACAATACAATTTAAAGCCTAAATTTAACTTACTTGAGCACCCAAATGCGCACCAAACAGTCATTATAAATTTAAAAGTATGAAACAAAAAAGTAAAAAGAAAAGTGAAAATAAAAATAACTGATCAGACGCAATGATATAGTCTGTCTAAGCTAAGAACTCCTCCCGCCACAAAGTCTGAGACCGTTTGGTGCAATGAAAACAAGAATGTCGCTTTTTAGGGAGGGTAGCTTAACTCTAGGACTAACACAGTAGACTGAAAAAAGAGATTCTCTTTCTCCGGTCGACCCGAGCCGAAACCACTCCAAAACAGTGACCCCGCACCCCTACTTGAAATAGTCATACTTCGTTACCATGGTCACCGCCATAGATCCAGACGAATGTCTGGAGGTGTTCTTATTTTAGACAAACAGTACTTCACCGTTTAAATTATTCAACAAAATGGCGACAGTTTACCCATGTGATCGGTGACAGACAATCGAAAACGAAAGCGGCACAAAGGTCGCAAGGAAAAGAACTATTTTATCTAAGTAATCCCGGGCTTTAGTTTTAACTACATTTGTTAAATTTTCCTTCGAATGCATCATGATGACATCACCATACATCAATAGCTATTGTGTTCATTTTTTGTTGCTTTTTTTGGAAGATTCGAATGTTTTGAATTACGACTCTTATTGTCGAAGCAGATATAAAGTATCCCCTCAACAATATGATACGATAGGTAATGAGTACACTGGTGAATAATTAGTTGTTCCGTATCGCTGGTTTCAAATCTTCAATTGATTTCTCTGTCAAAGCTTCATTTTTTATTGACATTTTTAGTCTATTTTTTTGACGAAATGTACAAACTTTAAAACGTTGTATCTAACAGAGCATTGCTTAAATGTTGCAAAAAACTTTTGGGGAATTTAGGCTCATCAACAGAATTAAAATTGCATGAGAACCCAAGCCTGGGAAAGTCGTCATACGCCGTAAGGAGCACTTTCTATTATGAACTGTTTCTTTGTATGCATCTGAAGAGATAATAATAGGGAAGATCACCTAACCGCAAACGACGACATTTCCGTGCATGGGTTCCTATGAAATTTTAATCCTGATGATGAATCGTAACTCGCAACATTTACTTCACCCCTTATTATACAAATCGTTTTTAAGCTTGTACATTTCAACAAAAATGGAATAAAAATGTCTCTTAAATGAGTAGCTTTAAGCGCAAAACTAATTTCTGATTGAACTTCCTACACCCAAATTAGGAAAGATAATGTATTTGTATAAATAAAACAAAAAAATTATTTTCTAGTGATATTTCTCAATATCACTTGACAAAGGAACAAAAAATTGGTTCTCCAGTGATGTATATCAATATACCAAAGTGTTTTTTAAAAAAATTATATTTGTTCAAAATTATATCGGTATTTGAGTAGTTATGTTTCTTTTTCATTTGACTTGATGAATTTGGTCTTGACTTGATGAATTAGAACTTATTATAAAACTATAATTAAATATTTTTCTCTCACACTAAACGCAATATTTTATTACATTCTTAATTCTAATTTCAATAACAAAACAAAGAAATAATTTATTGAATGATAAATTATAAAACAATGTTATATACAAAAATAAGCATGTCATAATTTGCTAATGATGTGCACAACTTTGTTCGAAAATTCTTTGGGGTATTCCATGTGAATATAATGGGTAGCATTTTCAAATTCAAAGAACTCTGCTCTTGGGAAGTACTTTTTTATGTGTTCTTTTTCATTTCCTCTGAAAAAAATATAACCTTAATTACTAACAAGATAAGAATACTCTATTAATTCATCTAATTAACTCATAAATGTCAGATTTTATTTACTCTTCCTATTTGCATAGATATTTGCAGTTTATCTACGGTACGAACTCCCCCCGCCACAAAGTCTGAGGCCGTCTGCTACTATGGAAACAAGAATAGCGCCTTTCAGGGAGGGTAGCTTCTCCTCTCTCAAGGGCTAACACAATCTGGAAAAAGAGATTACCTTTGCCGAACCGAGCTAAAACTTGTCCTAAACATTGATCCCACACCCCTACTTGAAATAGTTATACCTCGTTACCATAGTCACCGCCACGATTCCAAACGAATGGCTAGGAGAGTTCTTACTTTAGACAAACTATAATTGTATTTTTATTAAACTTTGCAATACTATTCTCAATTTTTAGTCACTATTATTTTAAAATTTTATATCAGTGTATAAAACACTAAAATTTTTTACTGAAATGACAAAAGAAAGAATTATGATTTTTATTTTCAAAACTAAGACATTTTAATGCGATCTTACAGGTTTTCTTTTTAAATACTTTTTCAGTCTTCTAATAAACAGTCTATATTTAATAGGAATTCTTACTTTAAATAATTGGATGTTCACTGAATAATATGAGCAAGTTGCTTAAATATCTTACATTAAAAAATGCAACATTTTAATTTGCCATTTCAAGACACCTATTTAACCAATCCCAAAGAAAATAAATTATCAAAAATAATTTACTTAATGACTCAGACAGAAAAGTTAAACACATGCGATTAATTTTTTTTAAAACGCTCGTAAATTAAAATAAAATTGGCACAACAAAAATTTATTAAACTTTTTCTCTTCAAAAAACTCTTTTTCAGATTTTTACATTGTAAAGATCCTTTAAAGATCAAAATAGCAGAAGGAATGTTTAGGCGTTTAGTGTAAATTCTGCCAAAAATAACCAAATGAGGCAAATTTTATATAGTTTCAAGAAACGAGTTTCTTAATTTTTAAGTCTTTAATTTTTTTTCCTGTAATACAGTTTTTCCCATGTGGTTGCTAAGAAAAACAATTGGGTACTGTAGCGTATCAGATATATTAAAGAATTGTTCAGTTTTTTTATAAGAAACTTTTATTCACCAACAACACAAACAGTTACAAATATGAATTACCCGTAACGGGATAGTGAGAAGATCATAAAACAACAAGAAAAACCCGTATAAGGAACTCAAATTCCAAACAAAAATTATTCTAAAGAAAACCAACAACTCTGTCGTTCTAAAAATTGACTTCTAATTTTATCGTCTGCTTTTATTTTTTTAAATTTATCTCTTTATGTATGCTTATTTTACTTTATTTATGCTTTTGCCTGCCCGTAATTTTTATGCTTTTGCAAACCAACTATATTTTTTTATATTTTTAGACTTTATAACTCCTCTCTCTTTGGAAGAACTTTTCCATAGCTAATAAAGGAAAAGTTATTTATGAACTTATTTGTGTTTTTTTTTTTTTTAAACTTTAGGTTGAAACTAATACATTATGTTACAATCAAAACATTTCACTTTTAAAATTACATTTTCTAATTGGGTATACTATCGCCTACGTCACAGGTTGTGTTAATCCTACTAAATTTAACCAGTGAACGGCATTTTCTGCGAGCCTGACATCAAGCCACAAATAAACAAACGGAATGTTCGATCTTTTAAATAGCTGCTCGCCAGATTATATTGTATTAAATAGAAAAGTTCGCTTTGTAATAATTGATTTTGTTGTTTCATCTAAGTAACTCAATGTTTTTAGTAAACATATTTAAAACTCAGTTTATTAAAAATTAAATTTTTTTTTTCTCTTCTGACAACGTGAGACATCAAGCCAATTAAACTTAACGGACATCATTCCATAGAATCCATATTTTAAAAAAAAATCAATGTTTTCAAATCATATTAAATTAGCGCGTGTAAAATATTAAACAACAACCACTATCTTCCATTCATTTAGCATTGCACGATAGTATATGTTATTCCTACTAAAATTTTCGAAGTGGAAGTAGTTGTGCTTTTTTATATTATACCCAATTGTCAAATTAATAGACAATTCACTTGTAACTCAATTTAGATATCAAATTAAAATATTCAAAATAAAATTATAATTGAATATTATAATTTAACTTCACATAAAATAAATATAATTAAATATAACTATTTACATATGTACAACAATATCTAAAGAATGAAGCTAACCAGATTTTTTTTCTTTCAAAGTGCTTATTTTTATCTTGGTATTTCACTAGTTTTAAATCCAAATAATATACTTAACATTTTTAAACATCATATAATTAAATCCAAACTCAGTCTTATTAATATTTATAGACATAAAAAAATAACATAATTTAAGAACACTAGCACTTTTCTCTACAATCAAATTTGTTTAACACCCATGTTTCATTATTTTAAATAATTTCTCCAATTAAATTTTGGTTGGTTTAACTTCAATTATAAACTAATTTCTTTACGAGTTCGTTTTTCCCCCTTCAAATTAAGTCCTACATATGAATAAGTAAATAAGACTAAAATGTATCAACATCAATAAGAAAAACAAACATTATTTACAAATACCTTCCCATCAATTAACTTTTGTCTGATTAAAATCAAGAACTTAAAGATACTCTACTGAGACCATCTGCATTCTTGTTCCTAGTGCCAGCTCTATACACAATTTTAAAATCAAACGGTTGTAGTGCTAAAGCCCAACGCATAAATCTGGCCCTTGAACTAGCATTTGTTTCAAGCCAGGTTAGCGGTTGATGATCAGTCTGAATAGTAAACTTTTGCCCATCTAAATAATGTAAATAATTTTTGATAGCAAAAATTATACTGGCGCATTCCTTTTCCGCTGTGCAATATTTTTTTTCGGACTCATTAAACGTTTTACTCAGATATACTATGGGGTGTTCATGGCCTTCATTATCTAGTTGTGTTAATACCACACCCATACCAATTTCCGAAGCGTCTGTTTGTAAGATAAATTCTTTTTCATAGTTGGGAGAGAAGAGTAAGGGTTGGATCGTTAATTTTTGTTTTAGTTTCTTAAAGGCTTCTTCGCATTCGATAGTCCAGGTAATTTCTCCCTTCTTTGTTTTGCCTTTTAAAGTGTCTGTTAATGGCGCAACTAGAACAGAGAACATTGGTATATATCGACTGTAATAGCCTGCTAGTCCCAGAAATGCTCTAATCTCAGTTTTGGTCTTAGATACAGGGAATTCGGCAACTGCTCGTGTTTTTATATCAGAGAGTTTTCTATAGCCTTGTCCGACAATATATCCAAGATAAAGAACATGATCTTGTGCAAAACGGCATTTTGAAGGTTTCAATGCAAGTTCTGCTTCTTTAATACGCTGCAATACAGAATTAAGATGTTCTAAATGAAAATCCCAGGTATCTGAGAAAATTGCTATATCATCAAGGTATGGCACTGCAAATTCTTCTAAATCCTTTAGTAGTCATGCCATTAATTTGCTAAAGAAAATAGGGGGCACTCTTTAACCCAAATGGAAGTCGTAATGGTCTATAAGTTCCGAAACTGGTAACAAAAGTAGCTAATCTTTGAGCGTTTGGCTTAAGCTTAATTTGCCAATATCCCTTGGCGAAATCTAAAAGACTGATAAATTTCGCCATGGCTACCTCTACAACTCGGTCTTTTATGTTCGGAAGTGGGAAATATTGTGTTACAGTTATTTCGTTGAGACGACGGTAATCAATGCAGTGCCTTAGATTTTTATTTGGTGCTTCTACTAAGATCATAGGAGAAGTAAAATCACTCTCACCTAAATCAATAATTTTTAAGTCAAACATTTTCTGCACTTCAGTTCTTAAAATTTCTGTTTGTCTGGGTGAAGTTCGGTAAGGCTTGGAAATAATTGGCTTATTTATACTAAGTTGAATGTCATGCTTAATTAAGTTAGTTTTTCCTGGGTTATTTGAAAAACTTTTCGAATATCTTCTTAAAATATTCCTCAATTGGTTGATTTCATGTCCGTTAAGGAGATCTTCTAGGTGACTGTCTTGAATCATTTAAGATATATCAAATTCATTCGGAGTAATATACACTTGCGGAAAGTCAATATCTTGTTCTAAAGAAGATGTCGTCGAAGATCTTCATTTACATTTAAAGAATCTTAGAGAATCCGCATCATATTGGCGAACAGCTCACAATGAATTAATTGCATTTATTTGTTGCCTTGGTCCTCCAACTTGGTTTATTACTTTGAGCTGTAATGATTTGCATTGGTTGGATATGCGCAAAGCCCTATTAATTGCTGCAGATGGCAGACCCGATGAAGATACCAGCCAATTAATTATTGAAGAAGTGCATCATTTGATTGAATTGTATCCCGTTGTGTTGAACCGCCATTTTTCTCGTCGTGTCAATGCTTTTATGAAACAGATTAAACAAAAGATAATCTTCTTGGTGGAAAAGTCGTTGATTTCAGGTATCGAGTTGAATTTCAGAACCGAGGAAGCCCACATGTTCACCTTGTAGTATGGGCTGAAAATCCTCCATCTTTTGAAACACCAGAAGGACTTTCGCACATCGATCAAGTGATTTCATGCCACTTACCAAACGAAGATGAAGATGAAGATCTAAGAGCACTTGTCAAACGTAATCAAATTCATCGCCATACTCGTACATGCTACAAAACAATTCGGTTTGGAAACATGTCGATTTGCTTTTCCTCGCCAGCCATGTCGACAAACTCGGGTTGTGCCCTTCCCCCCAGTTCAAACAAGTTCATTCGAAATGGAGGACGATTTTGTACTCTAAAACGAAAATCCAATGAAAAATGGGTAAATAATTATAATCAGCAAATTCTTGAGTTTTGGAATGCCAATATGGGCATACAACCTTGCGGGTCAAATGAATCAATTATTCATGCAAGAGGGACTTCGCTCCCATTTTAAGTTTGAGAATAGGTTGAGGTCGTTTCGACCCCAAGGCCTCTAATCATTCGCTTTACCGGATGAGACTGATTTCTCCGAGTGCCAGCTATGCTGAGGGAAACTTCGGAGGGAACCAGCTACTAGATGGTTCGATGAGAAGTGGAAGTGTCTCCAAGTATATTTCGAAGACGGAACCAGCAAATGTAAATGAAGGTGTAACCCAAGCGATTCGGGAAATTCGTCGCGAGGAAACTAGCATCGCTGCAAAGCTCTTCAAATCGTGCATGCGAGTATTGAAAGAGCGACAAGTTTCTGCATCAGAATGTGTATATCGACTCTGCCATCTGCTACTACGCTTAAGATCAATAAAATGCGTTTTCTTAAATACAAGAAAGCCTGATGAACGATATCGAATGTTGAGATTTCAAAATAATGAAGCAGTTGGACTTTGCTCAAATTTATTTGAGCGATATGCTAATCGTTCAAGACAACAAGAGCAGGGCTGTGATTTCCCAAATATGTGTCTACTTGAACTTGCGATGAATTTTGAGACTTTTTATGCAAAAAAGCGGAAGATAATGAAGAAAGTATTGATGCAGAAGAGGAAGAGCAACCAACAAGACGAAGATTCATGAATCTGATCAACAGCACAAAAATGGTAGTTAGAAATGTTTCAGCTGTTGTTCGAATACCGTATTTCCAAATGTCGAACGATCCAGAAAATTATTTCTATAATCTGCTGGTACAATATGTACCATTTTACTCTGAGAATGAATTAATTGATTAGCATATTAATGCTCGCGATGCTTTTCTTTCTCGAGATGAACAATTGAGACAAACGAATGCGTACCTTGAAATTCATCGTGCAAGATACAGACAACTTGAAACTGCATTCAATCAGGCGCATGCTTTCAATATTTCGAAAATCCAGAAGAAATTGTTCAAGCAGAACTTGAAGATGAAGTTAATGAACAGGCGATGACAAATGAGCAGTTTCAAAATGTCTGTGCTGCAATTAATTTAAGACAGCGAGAATTATTCAACACCATCACTCTCAGCATTCAGAGTCAACTAAATGGAAGTCCGAGTCGCATTAGAATGTTTATCACCGGAGTTGCTGGAGTTGGCAAAACTTTTACTTTTAATGCATTGAAGGAACAGGTCAATCGCTCTTACGGCAAGAAAGCAGTTAAAGTTGGCGCAGTGATCGGTGTAGCTGCAAGACTTGTTGGTGGAACAACAATCCACACATTATTTAAATTCCCAGTTAAAAAAGACGGCAAAATAATAGGAAATTTGGCATCACTTACTGGTAACTATTTAAAGGTGTTACGTAATCAATGGAAGGACATAGAATTTCTACTTATAAATGAGATTTCCATGGTTTCTTACGAAATGTTTTGTATGATGTGCTCGAGATTACGACAATTGAAAAAGAAAGAAAATGAACCATTCGGTGGCATCAACATTATGGTTTTTGGAGACTTGTTTCAGTTGCCACCTATTCGTGGAGCTCCGATATTCGACCAGACTACAAGATTTATTCCGGCAACTAGTTTGTGGAGAATCTTCAGCCTTGTGGAGTTGACAGAGAACATGCGACAACAAGGTGATACACAATTGGCCGATCTGTTAAATGCTCTCCGCGTATGTGAGTTGAAGGCCCCACATTTTGCTCTATTAGCGTCAAAAATGTTGACAGAGACATCTGACGATTTTGATTTAGATAAAGCAATTCGCATATATCCTACGGGTCTATCACGCGCGTAACACAGCCGTCCTTGAACGATATCGATCTCAAGGAGTGCGAGTATTCAGCATTCAGGCTCGGGATGTTTTAATAAATGTGATAAGAAATACAGACAATGCAAACATAGATGACATTGTGTCGGATGACATCAACAAAACTGGTGGATTAGAAAAGGTTTTGGAAATTTTCAACGGAGCCAGAGTGATGCTTCGTTCTAATATTGATATAGAGAAAGGACTTATGAATGGTAACATGGGCACTATCTCGCCTGTATTCTCGCCTTTATTTCGACGTGATCAGGTCTACGATACCGATATTCCAGCTATTCGTGTCGACATTGACAGAGATGGAATTCATTTAATCAAGCCAAAATCCACTCAATTTCCAGCCCTCAGAAATTATGGAACAATCGAGTGAACACAACTCCCAATAATACTGTGCTGGGCCTGCACAGTCCATAAAATGCAAGGGTGTAACGGTGAGCATCTCTTCGCCAGTGACTTCCTGTCGTAAAAAGATCATAAGTTGTTCAAGAAACCTTTGGCTGCTCTCAGAAACACCATCTTTAGTACCTGGCGTGGAAGACATTCTATGTCTCTCCCAGGCTCTTAAAACATCTTCAGGAAGACAAGATTCTACTAAAGGTGATAAAAAATCAGTAAACTTTTCTTTAGATCTACCTAATCTGCCCAGGGCTCGTAAGCGTCGTATAAATTTGACAAATCTTCACTTTTCTTGCCACAGACAGCATTCTTAACAACTAATTTTAGCAACTCTCGAACGTAAACCAGCACTAACAGATCATTTCTGTCAAATCTTTCTTTAAGGAGCTCAATCGCTTTGATACAATTTTGAGCCGTTGGAGGGAAACTCTCTATTAAGCTAGCTGCTCTAGAGCCAGTAGTTATAGCTTGTATTAAATATTGGAATTTGTATTCCGATGGCATTTCCTTATCTTCATGTATTCTAGAAAACTGGTTCCAAATTCCTGAAAAAGATTTAATATCGCCGTTAAATTTTTAAAGTTCCAGCTTTGACAAACGACACTTTCTGTTACTTGGCGCGCTTTCTGCAATGACGCCAACACTATTTTCGATGCGTTCTAATTTTGATTTAAATGAAAGATATTGATCTCCATAGTTTTCATCCTCACTAAACTCTTTTATGTATTCCTTTTCATCATCCTTTGTAATATAATTTAATATTATTTCTGTAATAGAATTCTGTATTCGCGATCGCAACGAACTATATGGGGCGTTGTTGTATGAGACGCATACCTGCGATTTCTATATGAACCGTCATTCAGTTACTCTGGAGACGTCTTTAATGTAGCATGTAGCATTGTAACGCTCCTTCTTTAATGTGGCTTATTAAATTTAAAAAAGAAAAATGTTTGATATCCTTTCTTATACAACCGAAAACAAGATGGTATCTCTTTTTTTTTAAAGAAGGAACATCCAAAACACACCTGAAAAATATTTGTAAATAGAAAAAAATATGTATCTTCTTATTAGAGTTAAAACCTAATGCCTGAGAAATAGTTTTACTAAATTTAATGATATAACCTGAAAGGCCTACTTAAACTTTATATTCCATAGTTTTAAGAATCATATTACTTCAAACATTAAAATAAGCAAAAAGTATACATAAGCTTCATAATTTTATGTAATTTAATTTTGTAAATAAAGTTTTTTGACAAGTAATTTTATCAAAAAATTTTAAGTTTTAATAAAAATCATTATTTAGAAACTGAAAAACGTAAAGTAAAGAATGCTTACGATACAAAACAAAAAAAA
>NC_092205.1:2660632-2665225 GCF_043381705.1 Parasteatoda tepidariorum
GAAATATAAGCAAAACTCCTTAAGTGGGCGGGGCTACCCGACTCTCCCCTACATGAATTATTGCATTATAGTTTTCATCCTCACTAAACTCTTTTATGTATTCCTTTTCATCATCCTTTGTAAGATAATTTAATATTATTTCTGTAATAGAATTCTGTATTGATTCCAATCTTTGAAATTTATCGGATAACTGAGAACTAAATTCTTGTAAAATATGCGTATTAACTTCTTGTTTATTACTTTCTGTAGAAATAACCTTCGTAAAATTCGTAAACGCAGCTCTTAAAGTTTTCCGCTGTAGTTTTAATGCTTCCATTTTATCAATTTTTAATAAACGTACAAGTTTTTAGTAAACGTAACAATAGAAACCAAATTCGTAATAATAATATTAGGAATGGTACCTTTCACGGATGCCAAATGTTCAAACTAAGAAGCTGATATACGTTTTCCAATGGTTTATTAAAACATATAATACGGCACATAAATGCTATTTACAGAAGAATTAATATTTCCAGAGAGTAACAAAGTTTTACGTAATTCTTTAAAGCAACGTAAATTTAGAACACAACAATTTTCTTATTGCCAGATTACCAAACATTATCTATCTCTTTTTCATGGAAATAGAAAATAAATATCGTTTGAGTCACAACAACTCTCGTCTTACTCGAATTTTAGAAGAAAAAAATTTATTAGCAGCTTTAAGTTTTATATTTCAAATCAGTTTTGTTTGCTTCATTCATGTCAAGTAAGTTTTGAGAATGGGCCTTTTTTTTAAGCACTTAAAACATATCGGCATACATTTCCATCTTCATATCTTTTGAAGCGAAATGAAGTTCCTTAAATCAAGTGTATTTTTTCGCCTCAGTTTTCTAATATTCTTCTTCTAATGATGGTACTGATTCTTTTATAATCATTTTTAGTTTTCTAAGTGTGACGGTACTTTTCATATCTTTTTTATTTTAGCCTTGCTACAAATTATTCCGGGAAATTGGCATTTTATACATAATTTTCGTTCATTTTTATTATTATAATTTGTCATCCTTCCTAGTTTACTTAACATTTTTAAGTTTAGAAGAGCACGTTTTACATGAAAGAACACGAAAGATTAAACAGAAAGAAAAAGGTAGGTTAACTATAAACACTATTATTGATCTCTATCAGAGTGCCAAATTTCAATGCAATTATATAAAAGGAATGGGGAATTTCTCTGGAGACAAAGAATTATTTTGTATGCGTATAGATTTCTTATGGCATATTATCAATGAACAAGCCTAGCGAAATATTATCAACAAATAACTCACACTAATAATGAAGATCGACTCCCATAAAGAAAATGTGCTGGTCCGTGATACTGGCCACTTGGTTCATCCATTAGATTTTGACTGTCTTGCAGAGATTTCCTAATCCGTTCCTTATCGAATTTAACATCAAGTCCGCCATCTTCTCGTCGGACAAAAGGAATTTTCATATCATACAAATCAGACGTCTTAGTGAAGGGCCACTGAATAGGAAATAAAGAAATACCGAGCTATAAGCTTGTGATTTACTTAGATATTATATCTATGGTGTCAACATTTGAGGTTTTTTAAAACTAGTTCGGCGATATATTTTCAGATCTCAAAAAGTGCAAGACAAAAAAGAAATGAAGGAAGGCGTAACAGATGTTGAGCAAATAAATTCTTATATTCTAATGAGAAGAGGCATTTGTAAGGTTAGAACATAATTTTCTATATTCTAATAAGTTCTAATGAGAGAAAACATATTAGATCTAATAATTTTACTGTACATCAATATTTTAAGCTTTTCAAAACTAGTCCTATATATCAAATTTGCAGATCTTAAAAAAGCGAGAGGAAAAAAAATAAGAAGAGAAATATTTCATTCTAGACTAGATGCTTGGAGCAATTTCACACACAAAAAAATTAACGAATTAACTTCAACATTAAAAAAAATTTTAAAACCAGTGCGATGTGTTTCCAGAACTTAAAGAAGCGAGAAAAAAATGTTTCAAAGGAGAAAAAATAGTTTTCATCTAGGATTTTGAAATTGGGATAATTTTTCTCAGAGTACACTAAAGTCTACAACTATATTAAGAATTATAATTTTAAAAAAAGCATTTCTCTTTCTTGTAAAAATTAAAAAATACGTATTTTGGATTAGGCTAATTTTCATAGAAGGTTTAAACCATTACTAAAAAGTAAATTGAAATCATTGATTATGTTGTATTGATTCACAATTTAAAATATATCTTACAAATGAATTTTTTATCGATGCAAATACACTCTAGAAACGTAATTCAATACTGAAACTTCACACATTTAGTGTAATTGAAATCACCGCTAATTTAAAAACTACCGTCTGAAATGATGTCTACAAATTCCTGAAAGATTAACGCAGATAAAAATTATTTTCTAAAATTACAGTGAAAAGGTTTCTTGAGAATTCATGTAAAAATATCCTTTGTTTCAAATGGTGCTGAGTATACTGTCATGTAATAACAAATAATGGTCCTCTCTATTATTTTATTTTATAACCGTTGTTGAACAGTCGACGAAATTTTTGGGTTTGCGACTACTAATGTGCAACTACGTAGCCTTGTAATTTTAAACCCAATCAAGAAGACAAGGGAACTCCGGGATCGAGCATTGGAAGAAATTTGCTTTCGTGGAGAACTTTTGATGACTAATCTGCATTTACGTTACAATCTGCATTTACGTTTTGACTAATCTGCATTTACGTTACATGGAGAGGAAGACTACGAAAACCTACCACGATTAGCCTGACGGCAAAGGGACTCTAAACCATGCTTCGTCTACCATTGAGGATATTTCACGCCAAAACTGTAGTAGGTGCAAGCCGGATTCAGATTCGTATCGACCAGACATCATTGAGATTCGAACCCGGTTCACCTCATTGGAAGGCGAAAGCTCTATCCCTGAGCCATCACGGCTTCCCGAGATCACCACAATGGCCCTGAACATAAGAAAAATGGACTTTAGGAATACCATAGAGGACGTTCACGATGCACGACTGAATCCAAGCTATTCCACAGAAACAGTATTATTGGTAGGGTATTAAGATAAAAGATTCAGTTTTTGATAAATTATGATTCAATTGTTACTTCAAACTAGACGAAACAAATTTGTGCATGTAAACAAAAAAATCACCCCGATTGCTGATTGATATTTCAGTGACACCATATGCAAGTTATATAGTTATCCTAAGTGATGGGTAAGGTTTAATAATTTTAATTGAAATTACGTAAATTTAAAAATAAGCATTTACATCGTTTAGCCGATGTTAAGAGAAATTATGGGGGCGTGAGCAAAAAATCTACATCTTAAGCTCTGATATTTCATAAATTTGCGTCATCAAAATTACAAGTGGGTGCATTGCAATACGATAGATGAAAATGCGTACTCTTTTTCTTCGTAACGAAATACTAAGAGTGACAGAAACAACCCAAAAAATACTTTAAGAAGTTATTAGTGTGACTTACGTTTTGTTCTGGAATGTGAGTGAATATAGTATCAAGAAGAAATTTGATAGCCTCTGTATCATTCAAATGACCGGGGATGCTTTGAATCAATAATATACGCATGTTTATCGAATCTAGAATGGACTCACAACTTTTTTGGGAAATTGTCTTCGTGAACATATCTTCTACAATAATCATTTCAATCCGTTCCGGCTAAAAAGAGAAAACAAATTATCGTAATAGTTCTCAAATGGAATTAATGTTATAAGCGCAAAATAACTTAAATGATTAATGCATAAAATAGAAGAAAAAAAATCGATCAGTATAAAAAAGAAATACATTTGGTTGTATTTATTTTATAAAAAAATGATCCATAATTACTGCATTCATTGTATATATATATGGGTGATTCTCATGAAATATGACAATTCGCTGTACCTTGCTCCAAGATCTACTACTATAATACTAAAGGAACTTTTTTTAAAAAAAAAATTAATAAATAGCATTGCTGTTAGCATTTTAAAATGACTTTGCACTAGCATTGACTGTTTTGTATACTTAAAAAATTTAATTGAATATCAAAGTGTCATTTTCCTGGCATGTCCCAAACAATGTTTCCAATAATAACTAGCTTCAAAACTTCCCATAATTTTTTCAATATCTAATTTTTTTTATCTAACCGGTGTAAACATTTCTAGAATATGCGCAGAAGATATTATTTACAAAAACTTCGTTTAAAATAATTTTTTCCGTCAATAATTTGTTTGTCCCAAGAAAATCTTTAATTTTCCTGGCTACTTTTATTTAATGATTTATAAACAAAATAGATAGAGCCAGGAATCAATATCTTATGTTAATAGAATGATTAGATACATTCCTATATGTACATGTCTTGTTGCATGAATAAAGAACCAATTTTCTGGTTCAAAATCTATTTCAAAAACTTTTTCAAGGTGAGTAGGTTTTTGTGTTGTCATTTTCCTGGCTTCTTGAAATCATTAATAACATAAACTACATAGATTTATCTGAGTTATTTTAAGAAATACTGTTGTTTTCTGCAGAATATAAACGTCTTCGGCCAAAATATTAAATTAAAGTAAAGTTATATGCTATAA
>NC_092205.1:2665423-2797765 GCF_043381705.1 Parasteatoda tepidariorum
ATGGTATATATATATATATATATATACAAATTATTGCTTAACTTACTTTTTTCAGGGAAGCTCCTATAGCTGTGATGCCGCCCATACTATGCCCAACAATTGCAGCTTTAGGAATGTTGACTGTATCCATAAAATGAAATAAATCATCAATATTCACTTTAAAATTGAAAACTTCACAATATTCACTCTCTCCATGATTTCTGAAATCAACAGCGAATGCCTAAAAACGTACAATATAAATTGAAAAACAGAAAATTGAATTCGAAAATAGAAATTTTTAGAAGAGAAATTTTTAAAACTTTAGAAGTGGGTATGTAATTTTAGATAATAAAATGTATTTAAAGCATTTGTTCATTTCTTACGTTATGTGCTGATTTTTTACATAAATTTATAGTAAAAAAATTATTCAGTCTGTAATATGTTTCGTTAATTATGCCTATATATTAAAACTTCCAAAACTTTCTTAATATTTAAAAAAAATAGACAATTAACTTTTTCCCTCACTTTCTATTCCAGAATTTGCAACAACTTAATTGTAAAAAATTATCGTTCTTTTTATAGACTTTTTCTGTATATTGGACAGTTTAAAGCTGTATGGGTAGACAAAAACGGTTCTTCTCAGTTTTTCATTCGATCCATTAACGGATTTAAACCGTCCATTCAAATTCTAGTTTTTGCTAAACAGATTTGCTTAAAGTTCGATTTTTTTAAAAATCATTTCTTATTTTTATTTTTATTTTTGCTCTTATTTTTTCAGAAATTATTATCTGGTTTTGAATATTATATAAGTAAAACTACGATACAAATTTAATGTCAAATCAATACTCTACCTGATTATTAATTTTTTTAAGATATAATTTTTCTTTAATTAATTTGTCGAACGTTTTTATACGAATGGACCATTATAGTTTAAAAAGTTTTACTACCTTTATTTCAATAAGTAAGATTTTTAAGCAAAAAAAATAAAAAAGGTCAGAGATTTTTCTCCATAGTGCTGCAATGACCATAGAGTAATCCATAGAGCTGCAATCTCCATAGAGCTGCAATGACTTAGGGGACAAAGCGCATGTTTCAAATCCCAGCGTCAACTGATAGTGCGAATGCTGCTTTTGGCTCGCACCGACCATAATGTTGACTTAGTTAATTTATCAAGTTCTTTTTTTTTCAAATTACAGAGTTTTTTTGCTAAAGTATTAGAGGTTTTTGTTAAAATAACAGTACTTATCTGCCAAAAAAAAAGGCGTCTGTTTTGAAATACCAGTATTTTTCTGTGAAACAAGCAATTTTGCACTTACACACCAGCTAACAGTTTTTTTTCGTAAGTTTAACAATTAACAGAAATCTGGGCTTTATTTTATGTAAACAGAATTGGATTAAGTTAACCTAATTTCCTTTCTCTCCACATTTTCCTCCTTTTCGTTGCAGTAATCTTGTTCGTTTCCTACCCCAGTACATTGTACTGAAACATGCGGGTGTTGGGGGGAAAGAGCAAGATATGTCAAATCCATGGTAACGAATGATGCAAATATGTGATGAATGGGAAAATCACGTAACCATAAGACGACTACTTTAATAATAAAAGATATAGATAGAAAGCTCCTCTTGCCATTGTAGTTGGAAGGAAACGATAGATTTTCTAAAATTGTCAGAAAAAGAAGGCTGTAAAATTCGGTTATCACATTTGATGAAATTCTATTAAGCTTCTTTTTCTTCCACTGAGGATACTGTGGTCGGTGCAAGCCAGGTGCGTAATTCGTATCGACCAGCCATCACTGGGATTCTAACATGATTCACCTCATCGGAAGGTGAACGCTCTATCCCGTTACGGCTCCACGAGAATAATTTAAAATCATTCTTTAATTACCTTTCGTTTTGTTCCATCTGCGATGGTTTGAGGAATATCACCCCAATTCTCTTTCGCTCCTGTGACTCCGTGAAGGAATATTACAGGATTCAACTTATCATCTGTACCAGTTGAAGGCTCAAATACCCTGTAAGCAAGTTTGGCTGGCGTGTAGCTATCAAATAAAGAATGTTGCTTAAATTCACTTCATTGTTTTAATTTTCAAAACTTACATTCATGTATAGTTTTTGAAAAATAAATTTAACGGTCTTTTATATGTAATCGAAAGAAAAAATTCATTTAATAATAAAGGGAATTTTTTATCAAAGTATTATTACTGTTAATAGAATAGGCATTTTAATGAAATTTAGAGTTCATTTTTAAATGAGATTTAGCATACATTAATGTTACTTTCAATTTGTAATAACACAGGGCTCATACGTACTTCGAAAAAATTAAAAAGTGGTAGTATTATTAATATAATGTTTTTGTAGCTACCAGAATATTTTATTTTCTCTAAGTAAATATATATAGTTCAGAAGGTGGCAGATACGAAATTTTATTTTGATAATGGATGCTAATATTAAGAAATTTTCATCTTCTTTATAATAAAATTGATTCTATAACATATTCTTTTGAGACTATTTTCGCTTAAAATATTTTCAAAGAAAAATAGTGTCAAATAACATTCAACTCTATTTATTATACCATTCATAAGAAACGTTGCAAAAAAGGTATTAAATGACTACTATGCCCAAAATTAAGAATTGAATTTAATAACTTTTGCTTTATTGATCGGAATTTTACACGATAAGACTATTCTAACGTAAGGTCTTAAAGCAATCTAAATAGGGTCCATTTTTGAAATATATTAGATAAACATATAAGTACTGCAAAATAGGGTTACTTAATACCTGAAGGGAGATGTAGTTGTCTCACACACGTTTTATTTATTTTTTATATATTAAATCTCGTGATAACAAAAATTAAGATAACAGTTCGGAAACTTTTCAACAGTCTTAAGAAAAGGCTATAAATATGTAACTGTAATAGGATATATTACAGTTACATATTTATAGCCTTTATATAAATATGTAATAGGCTATAAATATGTAAACAGTAACAATCATTTCTGTGATTATTAATGTGCATTGATCAGCAAAAATTGACATTTGACTGCGATGCTTTTGTATAGTGGTGCAACTAAGTCAAATCTCATCTGAATTACATATTAATGGTATCAATAAGATAAATTGATAATTAGATTTCTAGTATTGCGAATCTAATAGATGTACAAATATCGATTTTATTTATCACTTTAACCAAAAATATTGTACTTTGGATTTTGACCAAGTATTAATGTTTGGTTAGATGTTGATCAATGATGTAACCATGACTGTGAAGTAAAAAGTGATAAAGTTTGTTCTAGCATTACAGTAGAAGAGGTGACAAAAAATGAACTAATAATGCATGATGTTCAGATGTCGACAAGAGAAGAAAGGCCCTAGTTTCATCTAAGGCAAAAAAAAAGCAGAACACTTAACATAATCGACTGAATGATGGTGAATTAGTTCCAGAGAAATCAGGAAGAAATAAAAGATCTCACTTCCAAACAATATTTCTAATATTTTATGTTTCATTAAACAATGTAATTACTGGTTTAAATAGAATTAAATATAATAATAGAAGTGATATTAATAGTAGAATTTATAGTAATAATGGAATTAATAATAATAATAAAATTAATAATGGAAATAGAATTAATAATAATTATATAATTAACGACAATAATGTAACTATTCATAATTAATAATTAAAATAATAAATTTTATTCCTTCATTTTAAATTTTTTTATTTTTTATTTTCAAACAAAAGTATTTCTAGAATATTAAATAACGTTTGAGATATTTCACCTGATTAAAATCACGTAGTAATATATTTATACCACAGAAAATATATTTTTAAGGAATTTCCTTCACTCTTTGGAAGGAAGTATCATATATGATTTTAATAAAAAGTTGTGAAGATATATATTTCGAAAGTATTCAAATCTCTACGGAATCAATTAAAAAATAACCTTAAAGGAGGTACCAAGTCATTTCACTTCGGTAGCTAAAAATTTCTTTTTTGGCAAGTTATATTTTTGACTGGTTTACATTTTGACTAGTTGACCTATAAAAAAGTGTCAAAGAAAGATGTCATTAAAGATTTTTTTAAACAAAGCAATTAAATAGTAGAACAAAATCATATTCAAAAATAGAATTTTGTTTTGAATAAATTCATTTCAATTTTGTTGATTTGAATTTTATAAGTCTCAAAATGTGGGTAAATGAGATATTTAAAACATCTTGGAAGGGAAAAGAATTTCAAAGTTAGTTTCAGTAATGATACTTCATTTTTTTGTGATATAACCATATCTCTACAATAATGAGCTCGAACAAAAGATATTTAACATTCTATTATGAAACACTCTTACCTAAAATTTATTCAATACATTCAAATTTAATAAATTTTGTAATAATATGTAATACATGCATATTATAACGAAATTCATTTACATGATTTAAAGTTTCTTAATTTTGCATGCCATAGCCGAAAAAATGGAGTAAATAACTTTAAATGCAGCTCTTAATCAAAATCTCTTAAAAATCCGATTTATGTATTATTTAAAAAAAAAAGAATTCTTTTTTAAATAATGAACTATTAGTTAAATTGCACAAAAAAATGAATAATTTCAACATAAACTAAAGAGTTTTTTTTAGCTAATAGCATGATTGAATTTATGAGCATGAGTATGAGCTCAGTTTACGAAAAATTAATCCAGCTAGATAAGTATTAAATAAACACTGATCTCTCTTCCAATTCTTTCACAGTTTTTTTTTCGTGAAAAATCCGAACATCCAAAGAACTAATATCGCTAAATACAACAGCTTAATATACTTTTAAATCTAAAAATAATTCCAATTGAAATATATTAAGAATTACTAAAATAATGAATAATGTGGCATGAGTAATAACATTAATAAAAATGTTATTAAAGAAATTTTCAATTTTTTTTATTAGTTATTAAGATTTTTACTTCAAAGGTAATATTTTTTTAATGAAAAAGTAAGCTTAGTTTCAGAAGTGATAAGTATTCTCAAACTAAATATCAAGGAAAAATGTTTTTATATTTAACTACAGTTGTTGAAATATTTATAATTATAGTAAAATATGTTTAACTTACGTTTCCATTCTATAGAGTGAAGAATTTGAAAGGAATGCTATTTATTCATCTGTAATGACAAACAAGAAAGCTTCAAATGCTTGAAGTTTATACACTTTGAATGTTGATCACAAAAATTATCTGATAAGTATTTCATAACATGATGGATAACGCAGCTTTTATTTCTTATCTTAAGGCACAACTTGTTACATAAAAAGATTTTATTTCATTAAGCGTTTTGTGAATATCTCTATCGCCCAGAAATCCTGTTTTTTTTTATTGTGCGAAAATAACAATTTTGATTTTAAAAGTTTTTAAAAAGGAAAAAAAAAACTTTTTTTGTTGTTTCGTTCAAGTAGTTAACCAATACGTTTTGCTTGTAAATTTTTCTCTCAAAAATGCCTATTCTAAATAATTGAAAACATTTCGAAAGCCGGGAGACTCTCATGAAAGCCAGGAGACTTCATTGATAATGTCAATTTTAAACTAATAAAGATCTCAGGAGAAGGTGGTTATAAACATTACACTTCTCGGATGCTAATAACTAAATCCAAGAGCTTTCCATGCTCTCATGATGAAGAAGCCTCTGACAAGAGACTACAACACAATATCGGTACACTGTAAAAAAATCTCGGTAAATCTTTAAACAGTATTTGGTGCAAAGTTTTTCCTTATCCCAAAGTTTAGTTAAATAGAAGATCATTTTATTTTAGTGACACCATATATATTGTGAAGTTTGATCGATAGTGCAACTGACTGCGTTCGGTAAAAGAACTTTGACGGTTACTAAACTGAACGATATTTGTTCACGCTATACAACTCGGTGTTTCGGAAAGACTCCTTCATGTTGTTTCAATATATCAATTCATTTAGGTCCGTAAAAGTTTTGCTTGTATTCATTAGAGTTCATTTCTTTTATGCAGAATATTTAAATTTGGTTGGCTGTATAAAAGAGTTATGTTATAAAATAACCTACTTCCGATAAATAGTTTTGTTACGGTAAATAACAATCTTGGCTTGCATTTGAGTGTTTTAAAAATGCCTATTAATGATAAAAATTTTCTCTACTTTTATAAAGAAAAAAAAAAGAATAAAAATCAATGTTTTGTTTATGCAAAACACCTACTTTTGGTGCAACCTTCAACTGATATTTGGAGCTAGTGAAAATACCAAACTATGGGAAAATTGAGCTCCATTTTATGCAGCCAGAAAATGAATAGTGACTTTTGGTGCCATGTGGCTCGAGATTTATCGCACTGTAGAAGTAAAAGTGATAAGAAACAATAAGTCTCTGCAGTATCTGAGCCTGGAAACCAGTTTATCTCTCACAACTTAAAAAACGTAAGTTACCCTTTTTAATACCTGAGATTTTCAATTTCTAAGGAATAAACCAGAATAACATTATAAATGTTATATTTATATATATTTATATAAATTTTATGTTTAAGAGGGAGCAACACAATAAAATTTTTAAAAAAAATAAGCGAAAAATTATTGCATTTTTCGATAGTTCATCCTTTTTAAGATAATTGTACCAAAATATGGAATTGATTTTCGTTAAAATATAAAAGTTATATACAAAAGTTATATAATGAAAGTTAATAATATAATAATATATAAAAGTTATATTATTATATATTAAGTTATTATAAAAATATGCATTTTAATAATATATGCATAAAAATTTTGCATAATAATATAAAAATTATGCATAATAATATATGCATAATATATGCATATAAAAATATGCATAAAAATTTTAGTATAATTCTATCATTTTATCTATTTTATTGAAATAATGCGTTTAAGTTATGTAATAAGAATTAACGGTACTCTTAATAAAAATAGTTTAAATTTCTACTCATTTAACCGTACTTTTTTTTAATTAAAGATCAAACAGAACTAGAAGCCGGCAAATATAATTGACGATATCTTTAAAATATTTAATAAAATAGAATCGTCAATAGTTAAGCTTCAAACAAAGTCATTTAACCTATCAGTTTTGTGTTTTCCCTCATTCCGCTCGAATGGTTTATAGTGGAATGTCGATAGCGACCTTCCCCGTGCTTTGAACTGTTAGTATGCCAAATTTCACTGCTCTCGATTGAATAGCTTAAGACTCTATAAAGAACATTCCGACATTCATTTTTATACATATTGACAAAAAAAATGAATACTGATAGTCAAAACTTGAATATTAATTTTTTAATTTTGCTTTCACTTTTATTAAATGTCTTCCTTATTGTTTGGTAAGCAATAACAAACGTTAAACTTCAAAAGAAAGTTTCACGAAATTTTGATTTCATTTAATATAAAAATAATCAATATTTTTTTCACATATCTATAACTTCATTATTTCTTAAATGTTTTCGAAAAAGCATTATAATATATTTAATGCGAAGTTGGAATAAAAATCAAAACGGATTTAGAATCATTAAATTCTGAATGGAAAGACTTAAAATTGAAATTCTAATAAAACAATTTATAATTAGGATGTTTCTTACCAACCTCTATAAATGTTTCGCAATCTTTTTTTTCCCTTCTTTTCTGACAATAAACAAATAGTTAAATCAAAATTTAAAAATATTGACTTAAAAGCAAATGAGATTGTCAATCCATGGTTTGAAAAATTAACTTCTATTATAGTTATTGAAATTTATTGGTAATTTGTATTCAACTTTGAATAGCATATGTTAACGAGCATCGTTTTACTTAAAATTTACGAAAAATATTCATTTACCGCTTAAAAACATTTCAAACATTCAAATCATTTACCATTTGAAAAACGTAAAATTCTAAAACTTTAAATAAATACCATTTCAATAAAATAGTGGATAAGAAAGGTAATATGTGATTACTTCATAATGAAAAAACGACACTATTAATTTTAAACCTATAATTTGAATTATAATAATAATATATTGAATTAATGATAAGTAATGGTAAATGGTAATTTCAAGTTACATCAAATAATTAATAAAAAAGGTAAATATCGTTATAACTTATTATTTTTGTGCTGTTGACAGTCAAATATATTTGTATCTTCCTTGTTTTTTATTGGTCATAAAGAGAGATTTTTCTGTCCGAAAGGGATTTGGAAAAACGGCAAAAAAACATTGTTATGATATCTAGATAAATCTTTTAAATATATTATGTGTTCTAGTGCAAACAATAACATAAAATCATAAACATAAACACAATTCAATTTATTTAACATTCATCATTTAGCTTACAAATAAAAAGTAAATCAAAATGAAATTTATTTATTTTTAATATGAAATATGAGTGGTATAAAAGAAAAATAATTAACATAAAGACTTTTAAGTAATCAGTGGGATGATTCAAGAACATTTACTAAAGATTAAATGAATGAAACATTTACTTTTAACTGAATCAGTCATGAAAAAAAAGGAAATAATTAGAATAAGCACATTAACACATGTTTTTTTTAAGTAAATTTAAATTTGCTAAGGTTTATCATAGAATCACATATAAATCACATTCTAATTTTAAACTCATATTTAATAAATTTTGTTGTTCACTGTTTTGCTTTAAAACTTTATTTCAATTTTTAAAACAAAAGAAAAGAAGCTGTTTTTTTTTCTTCAGAAATTAAGAATACGGTTCTTGTATTACTTACCCTCACGTTTACGTGACATAATAAAACCCTTATAAGAAAATGTTCAAATACAGGTTACACCTTTAACTCTAACCAGTGTGCGGAAACGCTAAATACGTCTACCTTAATCATTAAATATCAATTCATTCTTTATTGCAGTCTTTCCTAGTTACTTATTCATCTTAAATAAATGAAGCATGAAAAGAATACTTTGGAGTTATGCCATCATACCTGGTTTATCTACTTTTTAAAAGCGTAATCATTTTTTTCGGCAAGTTTTTCAATTGCATGACATATATTTCGATTTAATTTTCGAAAAAGATATTTTCGAAAATCCAAAAAGTCTAAAATAGAATTGTTTTTTTACAAAATAGAAATCAATTCATCACAACCAATCAAATAAGTGATAAGAGATAAAACTGAAATGTTATCTTTAAAATGGAATATGCTCTACACATACATAAGAAAGATAACACTCATGATAACATATGGAAATAATTTTCATTTATTTTATTTGACAACTTGCTTGTCAAAGCCTGTTACTTTGTGAGATTTCAAAGGTATAAACTGGAGTTATTTTGAATTGAGTAATTTACAACTACAATGTCAAACGAAATTGCAGAGGCATATACATTTACATGGAAAATAGAAAACTTCTCCTTGTGTACACAAAAGATTGGCGAATTCATGCTCAGCCCTCCATTCACAACAGAAAACGTTGGCGACAGTATTTGGATTTTATCGCTGTTTCCCAAAGGTCAAGTTAAAAAAACAGAAGAGTATATTTCCTTGTATTTGAATAGATTTGAAGATGATATTCGTACCGATGTAAACAATATCGATGTGGAGCTTAAAATTATTGGTTCTGAAGGAAATATATTGCAAATTGTTAAAGGAGAAAATTTATTCATCCCTAAAGGATGTTCATGGGGATCTGAAAAATTTTTCAAACGAAACAAGATGGAAAAGTGGAAAGAAGATTTAATTACTATTTCTTGCTCCATCGTTAACAGGAAACGATTAAGTAGTAAGGCTAAAACTAAAATCTGTGCTGAGCATTATAATTTTAAGTGGAGCATAGGAATTTCAGAAAATATGAATACAGTAACGCAACAAGTGCACGACATACCTTTATTTAAAATTAATTTGGTGACTTCTAATGATAATATCACACTGACACTATGCAAACAAGAGAACATCACGACCGTTCCAAAACGGGTATCATGCAGAATTTCATTGTTAGACATACATGGATTTGAAGTGGATTCAAAACGAGCTGCTCATTCATTCCTTCCTGATGAAGATCATGTTTGGGAATTTCCCAATTTTATCACCACTGGATATTTGAATGAAAACGCAAGCACCATTCTTAGCAATGGAACTTTCACTTTACTTTTCAATTTTAGTTTTTCGAAAGAGAAGGAATCTATAAACATTTTAACACCTGAAGGGAATAATCATTCAAAACAAAACAACATCATACATTTGAAAGAAAATTTTGGAAACATGTATGATAATATGTTGCATTCAGATATAGAATTTCGAGTTAACGGCAGAACGTTCCATGCTCATAAATCCATTTTGGCTGCTCGATCCCCCGTATTCACAGCCATGTTTGAGCAAGATATGGTCGAAAGTCAGACTGGCATTGTCAATATTTCGAATGTTGAGCCCGATATTTTTGAATCATTTTTGAAATACGTATACACTGCCTCAGTAGACAATATGACTTGGGATATCACAATTAGACTCTTGATAGTGGCGGATCAATATCAAGTAGACGCTCTGCGGATAGACTCTAGTTGCTTTTTGAAGTCTAATTTGAGTAATCAAAATTTCTATGAAGTACTTGAATTGTCCGATGCGATAAATTACAAGAATCTAAAACAATTTGTGTTCGAGTATGTGGCGGATAATGCCGAAGAGATTTTGTCTTCCTCCGATTGGGCGGATTGGACTGAAAATAATGCTAGATTATCAGCGGAAGTGATGTCAAATATTTCAAATACTTTTGAAAATATCCACTAAAAATTATAGGTAGGTTACCTTTTTTATAAAAAAAAAAGTGTAACGCTTTTGTAAGGCTTTTCTTAAAAAAGGTTTCAAAATATTTATTTTTTATTTATTATGGGAAAGGTTTTTAAGGCGACACGCTCTCTTTGAAATTAAGATGAAAACTTAACAATTTTTATGAATTACAATTACTATGAGTATATTAATGTACCAATATGAATCTTTAAGGATTCGCCAAAATTGCGAAACCCAAAGTCTCCGCAAGGATATTTTAAACAAAAAAATGTTAACAAATCTGAAAAATCTTGAAAAATTGTGATGGATCCAAAATAGTAGTAAAACATGATATATGTGTGAGCTCTTACTGTTATAATCTTTGACCATGGTGAATTATAGGCAGTTTTTTAACAAAAAAGATTATGTAAACTTAATAAAGTATTATCTGACATTAGACTAAAGTTAGACATTAGACTAAAATCGAAATACGAAACATCATCAAAATAAATTGTTTAAAACACCAGTCATCTTCACATTGCAGAAAATAAAACCCTTCAGTCTTCTTAATTGACATCTTTAAACAGCCACCAAAGGTTTTAGAGATTGTTTTTAATTGAGTTTATCATCTTCATTGGTAATTATAAGAGTATTTGCATATTATCATACATTAAACCATCATAGATTAAGCACCTTTCATCTACTTTATATTTCCATGAGATAATTTGCATACTTAATGTTTATGAAGGAACAGGAAAAACCAAACGTTAAATTAAAAAACATAAACCTAAAATGAACCAAACATAAAATAACCAAACATAAACTTAAAAGAAACCAAACGTAAACCTAAAATAACTAACAGGAAAGACCAAACATAACCTTGCTTCAAAAAGCACTTGCAAGCAACAAAGAACGAAAAAATATATTTTGTAGAGACATAGGAACTATTTGAAAGGTTGCTTTTGTGAAAAACATTATATTAGGATAACCCACAGGAAATGTCAAATCTGATTTTAAGGAATTACTTACTAATACATTTTGTCAAAAGCTATCATATTTAACTAAAAATTGAGAGGCTAGTGTGCAATTATAAAATCTCCTAATTACCTTTATGATTGTGGGTAACATAGCTGTTTCAGTTAGTGAAAGAACGAGACACCAGAGTTAGCGCTGTCGATTCTGGATATTTTATTCTAAAAAGTTTGAATTTGATTTTTAAAAATTTGTTTATCGTCTCATGAAGAAACAATGCTGAATACGAAACAATCGTGGTGAATTTTTGAGAGAGTGCGTGTGGTGAGGAAAACGCCCAAGTTTAAACAATGTTTAAATGTTGGCTATATGAAAAGGTATTGTAATATGAGTAGTCATTCAGGGAAATAATTATAGTATTGCAGTTGTTGTTATATCATAAGCTCAAATATAAAACGTTAAGGTAAAGAGACAAGAGGGATTTTATATATGCGAAAAAATATACGACTAAATATTCGATATTGAAATATTTTATTTTCGTTATTGCGGAATTTCGAGTTTACGAAATTTTAAGTGTCTCCCTTCGAATTCGTAATATCGAGGTTCTAACTTATGTGAGTATACTATATCTCTTTATTTCTGGGTCTCGAAAGCATCAATATGATGGGTTAAACTTCGGTCATAATTGTTTTTCACCCGGGTATTAGATTATTTTGAAATGCACTCCTTTATAGTATTTTCTTATGTAAGCCACTACAATATAGGAAAATATAATCTTATCAAAAATCGGCAGTTTCATTTTCATAAAGAGAATCGAAGATTACATATCAATTATAATATTATCTCATCGGTAGATTAGGGAGTGTCTTCTTGCACTATAGCGGAATATTCGAATGATAAAGATGCATTTATTAAAACACCACTGAGTTCGTTATTCTCCAAGAACGAGTGATACAAATTTAAAATTACTTACAAATTCTTCTATACGAATTTTATGTTTACCCAATTACCTCAGAATAAGAGTAAAATATGTGTTAAAATATATAATTAATTTCAAGTTGGTGATTTTAAAAATAATTCTTCTAAAATAGTGCATATAAATCAATCATTTCGTTCTGCGTCTATTCAATGTAACAAAAAATATTTTTAAGCACCATTTCTACGCAATTATTACATTATCTGTTAATGTTTTAAATAATTTTATAATTACTTGGAATAAACCAGTGCGGTCGCAGTTTGAAAAAATACGAAAGTGTAAGAAAATAGAATAATAACTATAATTGATATAATCAACCAGTCAATATTATTCGTAAAGCAAATATAAATAATGTTCAAATTGGAAGATTGGAATTCTTAAAATTAAAGTGAAATTATATCCATTTCTAAGTTAAATGGAGCAACGAATGTAACACTGTAAAAAAAAAAAAAAAAAAAAAAAAAAAAAAAAAAAAAAAAAAAAANGTTGAACAGGAATCAAGAAAATTGTGAAGTAGGTTCAGAAACTGGTCTAAATAGCTTTTTTTATTGCAAGTTGAACTTTGGACCAAATGTAATTGGAAAGAAATACTAATTAGTTTGTTGAATCTCAACTAATATATATATATATATATATATATATATATTTAAAAGAAAATTAAGAAAAACATTAAGTTTAATTTATTGCGCATAAGCTGCAAGTAAATAGAACTCATAAAATAAGTTCAAAAGGTAGAGAAAACAAGGGAAAAATTACAGAACAATGAAGAAAGGGGGAAAAAGAAAAATAATAATAAAAATAACAAAAAACCGGACAAAAATGGACAAAAAAATTTTTAAAAAATCCAGAAAATAAAAGATGTAATCTTTTTATCAGCTCACACTATTATATCGGTTAAAAAGAGTGCTTTCTAATATTGCATCAATATAGTCAAAGCAAAATATATCAATACAATAGTGTGAGAAGCACTCAAAAGATTTTACAAAAAAATTACAACAGATAAAAAAAATAGAACACAATAAGTAGAAATATCACGTAAAAACAGAAAATTAAATATAAAGAAAAAACAGAATATAACATGAAATGAAGTCTACAAAGCGAGCAGCGAATTCAAATGAACTTACATGAACGGGAAATTTTTCAAGAACGATTTAAAAATTTTTCGTAACGTGATTGCCAGATTGCAAAAATTGAAAAAAGCGTAAATTGAGCTAAAAGCGTAACTAGGGAGTTTTGTATAAAGTGCGTTCTTGCTGCATCACTGAAGTGCGTTTGATTTGTTAGTTACCAAGAAAGGGACCGAAAATGGATGGGCGCAATGTCATATTATAGTAGATAATTTAAAGAAGTTGAAAATAAATAATTTTAGAAAATAAATATTTATTTAGGAAAAAAAATATATATATAACATAGAAAAGAGAAAGAAACATAAATTGCCTGTTTTGCACCTAATTTTAGTTACAGATTTGTCCGAAATGGATTTGCACTTGGATATAATTTTTCTATGTGCAAATTTATTTCGGGCCCATCCTTGGTAACTAAAAACTCAAACGCACTTCAGTAATGCAGCAAGAACGCACTTTAATACATAACTCCTCTAGTTACGCTTTTTGCTCAATTTGGGCTTTTGTTTTCAATTTTTGAAATCTGGCAATCTCGTTACGAAAATATTTTAAATCATTCTTGAAAAATTTCTCTTTCATGTAAGTTCATTTGAATTCGTTACGTGCTTTATAGACTTCATTTCATGTCATATTCTGTTTTTTCTTCATATTTTATTTTCTGTTTTTACGTGATATTTTTACTTATTGTGTTCTATTTTATTTTATTTGCTGTAATTTTTTTGTAAAATCTTTTGAGTGCTTCTCACACTATTGTATTGATACACTTCGCTTTGGCTATATTGATGCAATATTAGAAAGCATTTTTTTTTACGGATATAATCGTGTGAGCTGATAAAAAGATTATATCCTTTATTTTCCGGATTTTTTAAAAATTTTTGTCCATTTTTTTCCTCGGTTTTTAGTTATTTTTATTTTTATTATTATTATTTTCTTTGATTGTCAATTGAAATCACTTATTTGTAAAAAAAGATGATGAAAGTTCTCTACCCCCTTCCGTGCACTGTTTCATTATTAAACGTAATGGTTTTAAAAATTAAATCAAAATTGAACTCGCATTATTTTGAATTAGAGAATTCCAGTATTTAGAAATTTCCAACTTTCCTAAGTATTTTTGATATCTGCGAACTGTTGGCAAGTGAGGATGTTGGTATTACCTTTGCTGTTGGAATTTTTCCTGCGAATGAGAATATCTCTAATACTGTAATTAGTCCTTCTTGTGAGAGTTTTCCTGAAATGAACAATGCAATAAAATTGAGTGACTATCTACACTATATGTATTAAAAGGAAATACATTCAAATATTGAGATTTGCATCAATAATGAAAAATTTCACAGTAATAAACCCATTTGAGCCCTAATTTGCATTCTCAACTATGTTTAATCAAGACATGATTGAGAATTAGACAAGTGTTGTTTAATGTTCCTAGCGTAGATGATACATTTTTAAAATCTTTTCTACATTATTTATATGAAGAAACAATGCATGGAATAGACTACGAAGTGGCCAGTAAGCTTTTGATGCAGTAGTAGAAAGGTATAAGGTATTAACTTTAAAATCAAAATGCGATAATGTATTTGTGTCTGTTCTAAGTTAAAAAAAATGGTTGATACGATAAACAGCACAATTTTTAGAATGTTTTCAACCAATTTCGTAGCTGAAACTTCCAAAGAGAATTTGATTTCTTCCAAATGACTGAAATGGTCTGAAAAGTACATAAAATTAGCATCTGAAGTTCTGTAATAAATATTTTTTTTAAATTAAAATATTGTTCCCTTTAAAAATTAGTTTTCGAATCTGTAATTAAATGTGTTTTTCAAGTCTTATAATAAAATAAATGAAGTGAAAAAAAATTAAAAATAAAAATTCTATTCTATGTAAACAACTATAAAAGTTTATTTTTTCATCCAAAATTATAAACGCTTCAGCTATAGTTTAACAGAATTACGTAAACAGTGTAACAGAATTACGTAAACCTAACAGTTGAAAAATAGTGTAAACTGAAATTTTTTTGTAATGTTAACGTCATTTATATCAATGTATTTAATGTAAAAGTCATTTATGCAATGATTCCAAAATTTATGCATTAGATGATCATTACAGAACATTAGAACATTTTATTCACTTTTTTTATTCTTGTTATCCAACTCTGAGATAAACAACAAGCTGTGAAACTTTTTATTCACCTAAGTACCAAACGTTTAATTTTACTACCACTTCTATGCATAGATCTCTGAAAAAACTTTTTTGTATTTTGTATTTAAAATTATTTTATGATATTCATTAAAAAATAATAAAAAATATTCTCATAATTATGAATTTAATATTAAATTTTAAAAATGATAAAATGAATTTGGTTTTAGTCACATATAGCATTTCTCCGTTGAATTAAAAAAAAAGGCACCGTTTGATCTTTTAGATTTTTTGCTTTCTAATTTTTGTTCGTAAAATGAGTGGATTTTTATATACATAGGGAAAAACACATACTGGAATATTTCCTGACAGAATTTAGATATTATTTTAGAAGAATTTGCATAAGGAAGTAAATTAAAACTTTTTTTAGAATTTTTACATACTAATAACAATTATTGACCAGGCTATTCTTTTGTTTTTCAATTTAATTTGAAAAGTAAAGCTGTTTTAATTTTTTTTAATATTATTGATCATAGTTTTATGTTTATCTTCAACTAACATTTTAATAGTGAACAAGTGATAATTACTGATTTATAATGTATATCAAGGATAATAAAGAACATTTATATTTTTATGACAATTCTAAATAACGAATTTAAAGCTCTACATTTCGTTTGTATGAGTAGCATTGGAAAATATGACATAAGAATCATATGATAAAAAAAATGAAATAATTTTTATGACAATTCTAAACAGAAATTTAAAGCAGAACATTTGATTTGTATTAGCAGCATTAGAAAATGTGACATAAGAATCATATGACAGAAAAAATAAAATAATTTTTTGACAATTCTAAACAAAAATTTAAAACTGAACATTTCCTTTGTATTAGAAGCATTGGAAAATGTGACATGAGAATCATATGATAGAAAAAATCATGAAATCTATCACTGATGAGCAGAAACAACATTTTTTTTATCAGACGTTAGATAAGATTAAATCTTTTATTCGAAAATGATTTCATGCATACCTTCAAATATTATAAAACAACACCCACTGACGAGTTGATTGGTAAATAAGACAATCATTAGTACGCTATTGTTTAAATTGAAATCTTTATATCGTAGCCATTTATTTGCGTTTAATCAGGTTTAAAGTTACTTCAGTACAGAAGTTATTTTAATGCTGTAATTGTTTAACGAAATTCTTTGAAATTGTTGAAATGTCCTACGAAGCTAAAGGCGAATATTTATTCATTTGGAAAATAGAAAATTACTCCTTTTCTCCGCAAAGGAATAAAAAATTCGTGGCTAGTAGTCTGTTCTCAACAGAAAACATTGGAGACAGCCTTTGGCTTATGTATTTATACCCTAAAGGTAAAGATGAAGAATCTCAAGGCTATGCTTCTGTTTATATAACGAGATGGAAAAATGATATCCGAACAGATGTTAACCATATTGACATAAAATTCGAAATCGTTGCACCTGACGGGAACATTTTAATATCAAAGAAAAATGAAAATGTATCAATCGAAAGAGGAGGCGTCTTGGGGTGTAGGAAGTTCTTTGACATTAAAGAAATGACACTTGCAATGGAGGACTGGAAAGAGGATACGTTGGTTGTACATTGCACTTTGTTCAACCGAAAGCAGTTAATATGTGAAGCTCGAACAAAAGTTGAGGTTGATCACTGCATTTTCAAGTGGGACGTTAAATTTCAAAATGGTTCCAACTCAATCCTACCACTGAAAAGAGAGTTTTGTTTGTGTGACACGTTAAACTTTGATATAAATTTAGCTGCACTAAGTGATGATATCAAACTGTCAGTAAGTAAAAGAGATAATGATATATTTGTCCTAAAATTATCTTGTAGGGTTTCTTTGCTCGATGCAGACGGATCTGAAGTAGTTTCAAAAAGGGCAATTCATATGTTTGAGGAAAAAAACAACAGTGTTTGGGAATTCCCAACTTTCATAAGTGTTAAGTATTTAAAAGACAATAAAGGCAGTCTTCTGCGAAGCGGTGTTTTTTCCTTACTTTTTGAATTTTATTCATCGAAAGAAGAAGATCCTGTAGTAGTTACTAATCCAATTTGTGTTAGTTTAATAGAAAAATACGTTATTATAACTTTAAGAGAGAACTTACAGCAAATGTATAGCAGTAATTTGCATACAGACATACAGCTGCAGATCGAGGGCAAGCTATTTCAGGCACATAAATCAGTTTTGGCTGCTCGGTCACCTGTTTTCAAAGCCATGTTTGAACTGGACATGATTGAAAGTCAAACTGGCGTTGTTAATATTCCTGATGTGGACGCTGACGACTTCGGGTTGTTTTTAGAATTCTTGTACACCGCGACAGTTGAAAATATAGATTACGAAACTGCAAGCAAACTAATAATATTAGCTGATAAATACCAAATAACATCATTAAAGGTTTATTGCAGTAAAGTTTTAAAATCACATTTAAGCGTAGAAAACGTATGTGAAGTAATACATTTAGCTGACATGCTCAATTGTAAAAGTTTAGAAGCTGCTGTCGTAGATTTTATTGCAGTACATGCAAAAGAAATATTAACTTCCCCAGAATGGATGAAATTGAGTGAGAAAAATTCTAAATTAGCTAGTGAAGTGGTATCAAAAATCGCTATAAATTTTGAAGTGGTTCCTAAAAAGAATCATGTAAGTATAGTAATAATTATAGTAGTAGTATAGTAATTAATTATAGTCTAAAATTAATTTTAACTTTTATTTACTTTCAACTTTTCTTAAGCTACTTTGTATTCTACCAATTTACCCATGAATGTTATAATTTTTATAAAGAAAAAGTTCTTAAAAAGTAAGAAAAAAAAAGATTTTTATGTGTTATTAAAATGATTAAATAAAAATTTCAGAAGTGAAGTTTGAATCTTCATACACTGCTTTATTGAAAAAATTTGGAATATATTTCCTTTTTAATATGTTGATAAGATATTGTTTAAATAAAAAAAGACATTATAATTGATAAAAGAAAAGTTTCTCTCTCTTTTTAATTTAAGTTTTTTTTATCTAATTTTTTAATTTACATTTAATAAAGGTGATTTACCAATAAAGCATTTATCTTTTTCCACTAATAAATAAAATGTTCGGTCATTGCGAAAGGATACGTATTTACTTAAAGTTATTACAATTATGAGTTATTTGCGAGCTAAATAGAATTTATTTATTCCATTAAGTTTTTTTTACAATGTTTTAAATATTTTAAAAACTGCATGAACCACGTTTTAGGCCATATGTGGTTTACTAAATGTAAAACGTACCAAAAGTTCCTGATCAACACTATTATTGCAAAAACTGAACAGAAATATAAATAAAAATCCCAAAATAATATAATATGTATGAAAAAAATAGCCATGTGGTCAGCGTGAGCTGACTGAAACATACGAATAAACCAGTCACTGCTTTGATTCGAATATGAGTCTAACCTTATCTTGATTTTCTATTGGTGAATTGTCACATCTAGGATACTGTTGTTTTGTTAATAAGAATAGCGGTAGAAAGTTTGTACTTGATCAAACTTTGTACATTTACTTTTCTCTTTAGAAATGAGTAAAAGAGATGCATTTGCATTTATCGTAACTTTTCTTTGTGTTGTCAAAATAGAATTGGAATTAATTTATTATTCTTTTATATCTCAATATTGAACCTAAGTATCAATGATAACGCAAATTTTTTTTAAGGATATCACATCAAATCATATGATTTAAGGAGACAAAAATTAAAATTTAAACAGAATCAGTTAAATTTTTCGTATAAATTAAAGATTCTCGAATTTTCCTTTCTCAAAAACTAATCAACCAATTTCCTTCAAACTTTTAATTGCTTCATTTCAAATCTTGAGCTTTATGATTTTCAAGCTTGATCCAACATTACGTATCCTCTGAAATGTATTGCAATTTTTTATGATTATTAAAATAACTTTATTGTCTCAAAAATAATTTACAGCATATCTCTAATTTTTTGATTATTCTTTCAATCAATTAATAAATGCTAGCATAAAAATTAATTATAATTTTTATACATTTAATTGTAAAAATATCTTATTTTTTTACTTTAAAATTGAACCTTAAACAGCAAAAAAGATTGTCATATTACCGATATTATAACTTTTTTGCGTATCAAGCGTATTTTGTTATTTTATATCAGACCTGTAACATAACCGCTACTTTTGGCTACTTGGGTTTAATATTTTGGTAAATATTTCCTTTGTAGTCAATCGTTGGTGACTGGCGACCACTAACCTAGAGCTCCAGTTGACGGACGCAAGTTTGAACAACCGTGATCTGTTTAATCACTATTAATTAACCATGACGTGTGTACTGGTTTATTATAATCTCTTGTTTTATAAACCAAAATTTACTTAGCTGTAAAATAGACAAAATTGGTTTATGCAGTAAGTATCATTGCATGCTATGATACAGACGATTACACTTACATTGGTGACGATGGTACTTACAATGAAATTGGTACAAATCTCAGGTATTTTATTTTTTTATATTTAGACCTGTAACACAGTCGCTACTTTTGGAGAAAGATGTTTAATATTTTGGTACCTATTTTTTATGTAATGGTCACTCTTTGGTGACTGGCGACTTCATACCTACAGCACAAGTTAGGGGACACAATAGTTCAAACAAGCGTAAAGCGTTAAATTACTTTTAATTAACCATGATCTGAGCATTAATTCATCATAATCTATTGTTTTATAAGCGAAAATTTACAGAATAAAAAAATAGACGAAAGTTGTTTCTATAATCAATATCATTGAAAGCTAAAAAAAATTTTAAAAATAATTTAGTGTTGGCACTGATAAAACAAAAAATTATTCAAATTGAAGAGTGTCACTTTGGGTACCACAAAGAAGGTACCCGAAAGTGCGTTTTAAATAAAATTTAAGGTTAATCTAAAACATTTTTTTTTTCAGAAATGAGATAGTTTCTCAGCTTACTTGAAAATATTTGAAGAACGAGAAATATCCAAGTAACGCCATTAGACGTGTCTGGTGATAAAGAAGGATTCTTGGAATTTATAAGATTTTAAGTAGTTTAGAGCACTTGATTGTTCTTAAAAATAAATGTATTGTTTTCACAAATCAAATGTATTATATTTTAACTATTGTTGAAAACAAAATATAGTATACTAACAGATATTTTTTTAGGTTTAAATATCATTACACATAATACATACATTATACCAGAAGATCATTATACATATTTTTCATTGTCAATAATTTGAGCTATGTGATCAACACGTATAAATGATTAGTTGAAAAATTATTGAATTACAATTGATTTAAATACATACATATTCCTTTTCACTTCGAATTGGAGCATAGGGCTTCTATCATTGCTTTCCATCTCACTCTATTTGTAGCCAGATATTTTGCCTCTTTCCATGTCTTTCCGATTTTTTTTTTCTATTCGCTTGCAATTTTCCTGTATCAAGTATTTGTAGACCTTCCTGTTTTTTTATTGCCTTGAGGGTTCCAATCAAAAGTTTGTTTCACTTGAAATTTTTCAGGTTTACGTAGAGCATGACCAATCAATTTACATTTACGTTTTTTAATTTACAGAGCAATTGGCTTCTGTTTTGCTTTTCTACAGCTTTCTGTTCTAATTTCTTGGAGCTGCTTGGCACTCAAATTATAACTTTAAGAGAGAACNTCGCTTGCAATTTTCCTGTATCAAGTATTTGTAGACCTTCCTGTTTTTTTATTGCCTTGAGGGTTCCAATCGAAAGTTTGTTTCACTTGAAATTTTTCAGGTTTACGTAGAGCATGACCAATCAATTTACATTTACGTTTTTTTAATTTACAGAGCAATTGGCTTCTGTTTTGCTTTTCTACGGATTTTTGTTCTAATTTCTTGGAGCCGCTTGGCACTCAAGATTCTTCTTAAGAAGTTGTCTTTAAAATGTTATTTTTATTGCAGCGTCATGTCTCAGATCCATATAGTAGGAGAGATTTAACATCACTATTTGAAAATTCTAATTTTCGTTGATTTTTCTATTTTTTTGTTTCTCCAGAATTCATTGAAAATAGCATAACAGCTTTGAGGCTTTGTCTAATCTATTTCGTAATATATCTTCATCAGTTCCTCCTTTGTTTTTAATTATACTTCCAAGATACGTAAAACTGCTTACCTCCTCAAGTTTATTATTTTCTAAGAATAGTTATGTCATTTAATTGTTTAGGATTAATTTTCAAAATTGTATTTTTATTTTGGTTGATAATACCTCGACGTTGAAAATGTTTGTTTGCATGTATTGAAGGGTCAGTAAACATAAGTATTCTGCATAATCAAGATCGGAAAGTTATTCAGCAATGTTCTACCTTCCGTTTTATTCTCTGATACTCTGTTCATAATCCAGCCAATAGTAATTTAAAAGATTGTTGGAGAAAGTGAACAAGCCTGTTTGACACCAGAATAAAACCTAAAAGATTCTGATTGTTGACTGGTATGGATAACTCAAATATTGTAATTTTTATATATATTTCTGATAAAATTTATAAAACATTCGGAAAAAATGGGTTTAGTAACCTTCGTACATTTCATGCAACTTTTCTGAGAAGAATTCCTTCCCAGTGTATCAAAAATGATCATTAGATCAAATTGGGTACTTGCACATCATCAATATACACTTAAGTACTTGCACTACCCTATGACGTCATAGCCAGCTGTACATTTATAAGCAAAATGGTGTGTTAAAGTTGAGCTAAGTTTCTCCACATAAGTTAGAATGTTAATTAACATGAAGTTATTTAAATACCACGCCGTATCATACATCGAATTTGATAAAATGTAATTGTTTCTCGTATATGTATTTTACATAATTTAGATTTATTATTTGGTTATCTTTTTTACTGTAACCGTGATATAATTTTGTTTTGTGTACCTGGCAACTTCGATGCATAATTAGTTTGATTACGTTCTGCAAGGTTCCGTGCATGTCTTTGTGTTTTGTAAGAAATATATATTGAAAGAAGAGAAATCTTTGTGAAAGAATATAGAATGTGTCACTTAAGATAATTGATAATTGACGGACTTGGCTTGCTCGAAATAGAATAAAAAGAACAGTTGCTAACGTAAAAGCTTCCACGTTTCAGTAATTAATCAGGATCGAGATACTCACCCTACGTCACTTGCAGGAGTCGCATTTAGCCTAATTAGAAAAGCCCACTTAATAAACATGCGCTGAATAGCAGACATTATTTTCTAAAGTTTACTTATCAATTATTAAGCTCTAAAAGCTTACAAAGTCGGATACTCGAGGAATAATTATTCATTATTTAATTAATGCTAGTAATAGTTTTTTTTTAAATATTTTTTTCTGGAAAAACATTGCAAATTCTACAATATGTTTTTTTGCTTTCGATGTAAACAATAGAGTTTAAAATGATTTGTAAAGGGTACTTGCCCCTTTCTTAGATTCTTTTGACGCCGGGTTCTGTACAAGATTTCTTAACAAAATAAACGATCTGGAAAAACATAGATATATATTTATTAGCACAAGTAAATTACAGAAAAAAATATATGCCACTAGATGACAACTGACATGCTGCCTTTTTTTAAGTGTGATGACTACAACTCCTAACGCGCATGCGTTAGGATTGTTCTGTTTTTGGCGGTTGCATTTTCGACATTGCTCACACCTTGCGTACTTTAAGAAATATAAAGGAAAGTACGCAATCAAAGTCATATTAGTGTATAAAGTCATAGTTCGAGTCTCTGAACAGATTTTACTACCCGGCCACATCGGGTTTTTTGTTCTTGACAGTTCGCCATCGAAGTCTCTATTGATGTTGACTCTTCAATCAAGGAGGATCTCTTTTCATCTTCTACTTCCAATGGATAAAGTCTTTGGTATGGTCGAACAAGTTCTCCATTCATAGTTTTTATTCGTGCTACACGAGAGTTTCTATTAACTCCAGGATAAAGTTCCAGTATTTTAGCCATAGGCGATTCTAATCTTTTAGCATTGTCATTTCCAACAAGAGTAATTTGGCCAACTTTAAGGGTGGTGGGGAGTTTGTTTTTTGAATGATTTTTCAATTGTCCCAAGTACTCAATACAGAATCTTTTCATTATATCTTCTTTTAATTTCTGGCGATAGCGGAAGCGTTTATTCAGATGTGCTGAATCATATACGTCTAGTTCAGGTAAACTTCCAAATCGGATTTCTTTCAGAAATAAAGATGGAGTTAAAGGATGTAAGTCGTCGACATCTTCGGAAAGATAATTTAGAGCCCGATTATTTATAATGCTCTCAGCTTCGCACAAAATGGTATACAGTTCATCAAAATTTAGCCGAGCTCATCCCAATACTCTTCGCAATATTCCCTTGGTCATTCTAATAAGACGCTCCCACCATTCGCCCCACCACGGGGTGGTAGGAGGGATGAACGTCCACTTAATTCTTTGTATTGAAGCTATTTCTTCGATTTTTTGCCAGTTAATGGATTGGAAAATATTATTAGCTCCTATAAAGTTTTTGCTGTTGTTAGAGTAGACATGAGAGGGTCTTCCTCTTCTTGAAACGAACCTTCGGAAAGCTAGTAAGAGGGTTTCAGTGATCAGTGATGGAACAAGTTCAATGTGTACTGCTCTGATTATTGCACACGTAAGTAAAACAAACCATGTTTTTTCTCCATTACTTAAATACAGTGGTCCTCCTAAATCTATGCCTGTTATTTCAAAAGCAGCAGCGTTTTTCACACGTTTCTCAGGTAAAGGAGCTGGCAATACCTCTGCATTCTGAACTTTAAATGGTTGGCAGTTTATACATCCCCTAATGACTCGACGAATAGTTCCTCTAAATTTTATTACCCAGAATTTTTCTCTTAATAGAGTCATTAAGGTCTGAACTCCAGCGTGACTCAACTTACGATGATGTTCAAGTATCTGCAAATCAACAACAGGATGTTTACTCGGAAGCACAATGGGACGTTTAAAATCATCGGTGTCTTCTTGTTGAATCAAGCGGGTGGTCTCTCGAAGTACACCAGATTCATCCAATTGTGACTGTAATGATTTCAAAATAGGATTAGAAACGGTTCCAAAAGCTTCTAATTGTATGGCTTTCAATAAAATTACTTCAGCTTGCTCTATTTCTTCAACGGTGAGTGTAAGAGAATACCTTTGTAACCTCGGCTTCCTAACATTAGAAGGGAAACGCATCACCCAAAAGATTGTTCTTAGAAACTTAGGGAATGAAGAAAACTTGTTTTGATACCATATCTTCTCTGTATTTACAATAGCAGTTTTCTTCTTCTCTTGACTTAAAATTTCCTCGTCCATCTCAATTTGAACTGATTTAGGCCATCTTTCCTTCGGATACTTTAGCCATTCCGGGCCCTGTAACCATCTTGATTCAATTAGGTGTTTGATGGTACAACCTAGAGACGGTATATCTGCAGGATTATATTTTTCAGGTATGTAATGCCAATCATTAGGATGAGATATAGTTCGAATTTCCTTTACTCGATTGGTGACAAAAGTAGCCCAATAATCTTCTCTTTTTACCCACCCAAGAGCATTCGTGGAATCAGTCCAATAGTATGTTTCAATATCTGATTCTTTTATGTCTTTTTTAACATTCTCAGCTAGGCGAGCAGCAATTAAACACGCTAAAAACTCAAGTCTCGGGATCGTTATAGCCTTCAATGATGATACTCTGTTCTTAGCTCTGACTAATTCTCAGGACACGGATTCTTCGGTTTCTAGTCGAATAAAAATACAAACAGCATAAGCATATTGACTGGCATAAGCAAACACATGAAGGCTACAGTGTTTCAAGGGAAAAGTTCTTTTCATCAATCATCTAGAAATAAAAATGTCTTTCAAAAGTACAATTTGATTTTGCCAATTCAGAAATTTCTTTGCGATATCTTTAGGCAGTTCTTTATCCCATGGAATATTTTGTTTCCAGCAATCTTGGAGAAGTAATTTTGGCAACAACGTAAAAGGATAACGGATAATAAATTTGTTGAGCAACAGCCAGAATTTTCCTTTTTGTAACTGGAAAAGGATCTTTAGTTAAGTTATAATTTGAATTGCAGTACAATACATCTTTTGATAAATCACAGTAAAGTCCCAATGCCGAAATTAAATTTCCTTCTTCCAGCTTCTCTGTCTTTTCAGTGATTATAGTTGGAATAGGGTCAGTCTCCAAGAAAGAGTAATTTTTCTGCCATCCTCTCAAATCAAATTTTACAGATAATAATAATTCTTTAGATTGTTCCAAAAAAATTTCACTGTCTTCAATTCTGTCGAAACTGGCGAGACAATTGTCAACATGAAAAAAGTCCTGTAACAACAAAGCAGTGTCCTTCAATTGAGGTGGAGCCTTCGCTAAGTGGTGTTTAAGAGTGGCGCTTAACAAAAGTGGACTACATGTGAGTCCAAAAACAACCCTGCAGTGTCTGTAAATTTTTAGTTCATTCAAATCGCAGTCTATGATCCAGAGAAATCTTAAATAGTTCCTATCTTCTTTAGACACACTGACCTGTAAAATGGCCTACTTAATATCCCCGGTTACCGCAAATTTTTTCATGCGGAAACGAGTTTAAACAGTGGGAATAAGTTCTATAAAATTAGGCCCTTTGACAAGACATTCATTCAAAGAGGTTGAATTATTCGTTCGTGCTGAAGCATCGAAAACGGGTCTTATTTTTGTCGTTGATGAGTTTTTAATTACTGCTCTATGGAGAAGAAAATGTCCAGGTAGAACCTCGTTATCCATATTCACTTCTTCAATAATTCCTTCATTCAGTCAAGCCAACAAGACATCTTGATAAGCTTCTAGGATGTGAGCTGCTTTCAATCTGTTAATTATTGTTCGCAATCTTCTTTCTGCTAATTCTCTCCCTTCAGAAAGTGCAGGGTGTAGCTGAAGCCAAGGTAACTTCACTTCATACCTACCTTCATTGTTAAATTTTAGATTGCTTTGAAAATGTTCATAAGCAGCCTGGCAAAGCTCAATTTTCGTTTGACTTTCGACTGGGTCTGTAATTTCTATTCTTTCTAAACTCCACATGTCTGGCAGGCTGTCACTAGTGAGTAAGGATATGATTGACAAACAGGATTCCGAAGCAGGAGACAAGTGTGGAATTTTCCCCATGATTGTCCTACCCAGGTGAGTACCAACTGCAACCGGCCCAGCTTCTAAATTCTGAATTTAACCGTTTAACAGCTTCCCAGCAACATCTACTCCTATCAGTAGCTGAATCTCAGAATCGACTGCGCAAGAGGAACGATAATCCAAATCAGTTAAATTTATTCCTATTTTCCGAAGTTCTTTCATCCATGGTCCATGAGGAACTTTCCTTATGTCAGCGCATATCTTTTCTTGTTCTAATACTTCGAAATTACAATTGTGAGCTTCATCCAAACTTGTTAAACATACTCTAAAACAGCGATGCGTTTGCTGCGGAGATTTAAGGCCAACAAATAAGCTATGTATTATCGGAAGTTCTCCTAAACTCTCATAGTTCATCAATTTTACAGTCTTTGCACTAATATAGGAATGCTGGCTACCTGTATTAATCAGGGCCCGTATAAGGTGTTTAGTATTTTTAGCTCTAAGATATACCTGTAAAGTTTGTAACAATACACTATTTTTATTCGACTGAATTGTTAGTATTTGATCTTTCGAATATTCACCAGGTTTAGAGGTATCTGCTATTTTGGATTCATTGGAAAAATTTGGACACATTATTGTACAGTGAAATTTACAGCAACAAAAACACTTTATTTTACAATAACACTCCTTAGAAACATGACCCTTTTTTAAACATTTGAAACAGCAACCAGATTTCCTAACTAGCTCTCGTCTTTCATCCAAACTCTTATTTTTTGCTTCATTGCAATCTGAAGAATAATGTTTTTTAGCACAAAAAATACACTTTCTTTCAAAATTATCATTTGTATTTAACAGTCCTTAAGCAGTAGGAATATCATATTTGTTTTCATTAAAATTACGCTTATAATATTTCTTATGTGTTTCTCTTTCATGATCAAATGTATTTTTAGCAATGGCTAATCCTTGTTCTCCTTCTACTTCTGATTTCAAAAATTCCAAGAGAAGAGTTAATTTATTTACTTTCCCCTCTTCCCTATTTTTTACAAAAAGAGAACTAATATGGCGCTGCCATGTTTTCAAAATGTCATCTGACAAACAGCTTTCTACCAGTGGGTACAACATTGCTGCATATATGTCCGAAGTAACTCCTAACGTACCTAAGGCTCTTAAGTACGCTTCGATGTTATCATAAAGTTTAACCAAATTGCATTTATTATGATTTAAAACTAAACTCAGCAGTTCTCTTACTTCAATGAGAAGTTCATCTTTCCCAAAACGCGCTTTTAAGCATTCGATTGCAAGAGGATAATTCGAAGCGGTAGGGGAGAAACTCTCCACAAGGTCACGAGCACGTGATTCTTCTGCAGTGCTCTGAATTAAATAAACAAATTTGTCTTCTGCCGATAAATCTGGGTCATCATTAATTTTTTTAAACAAACTCCAAAGCCCAATCCATCCTTTAATTGAACCATCATACTTGGGCAATTCTATCTTCGGTAATCTAACAGTCTTTTTATTTACCAATTCAGAAAAGGAATCATTATTATTTATAAGCGGTTGCTGACTAAGCGATTCTTATAGCGCATGCGTTAGGAAAGTTCTGTTTTTGGTGATTGCATTTCCAACATGTTAATGATGTAAAATTTTTATAATTTTCAATTTAAAATTTTTAGACAGTTATTAAATGAAATAATAAAAAATTGTAACTAGTTATTAAAAGTTACTTTTTCAAGTGTATGATAATAATAATAGTTAATAAAATAATAGTAATATTAAAATAATTTCAATATTGATAAACTAATCATTATTTCTCACGATATTTATTCTGTGCAAAAATTTCACTATTCGTTTAAATATTTCACGTGATATAGCAAAAAAAGTTTATCCAATGAATAACCTTAAATATATTGTTTATTGCTTATGAACCATTTAAGCTTATAATGATATCATTTTTAAAATGAATTATCAAATTATAAGACATCTGAAGAAAAAAAGTCGGTTATCGAGCTATGCAAATTAAAGTTTCATTTTCTCTTTTTGCTTATTAAGTAAAGTTAAATTTAAAAAAAATAGTTTATATTCAAAATTTAAATAAAAATTAAAATGCATTTAAAATTTTTCATTTATATTTTATATTATGTTACGTATTTCATAGAAAAATAAGCAAATATTTTTAATATAGAAAAACAATATAAAATTTGCAGTTGGTTCGACAATGTTCATTAAATATATTGCCTATCCTTGACGAAAGGAGAAACTGGTGCGTCTCTGTACTCTCAACGGCATCTGTAAGCATTCTACCAGGGTACAGTTTATTTAAATACTATATATTATTACTATTATTAATACTATATACTTTATATATTATTTTAAATACTGGGCAACAATACAGTACCAAGTCGGTATTCTTAAAATGAGTTTTCAAAATATCAAACATGAAAATTTTTATTTTTTCTATATGACTTTTGCTTGTCTATCTATACCAACTTCAAATATTTTGTACGCCATTTAAATTTTGCGATTTCAGCGAATTCTAATAAAAAAAAAAATAACTACCACTAAGTAAAGTAAAAAGGGTTTTATTTTCACTTTTTTCTGGAAAATCCCTATCTTCAATAAAAATGGGATTCCTTTTTAGGAATGAGGAAATCTATCTCTCTATATCACTACCCTACAATAAAGATGCTTTCAGTTTTTGATATTTTCTTTTTAATTTTTCAAGAAATACCTAGAAAATCATTTTGAAACTTCAGAGATGTTTAGTTAATGTGATTTTGAAACTCAGCAATAAGGTTTCAAGCTTTCAAAGGCTTAAGGGACCGAAAATGAATATCGAAAAAACATTTTTCTGAACACCCTATACCAGAAAATCAAGCAATAACCATGTATCGATTATTTTAGTAATTCGCTGTAAACTTCGCTAAAATATTTATGAAAATATGGATTTTTTTATGAAAAGAAAAAATCTAATTTTTTTGTCTTAAGTTTTTGTGCCATAACTCTAAGAATATAAAAAAAGAAAATTAAACAAAAATTTTAAAGCAAATAAAAATAAATTGGAAAATTATTATTTTAAAATGAGAAAAACTGAGCAAGATATGATTATTTAAAGCCGTTCATTTACGCATGCATGCAAAAAGTTTCAAGCAATTTTCTAAGTTGTTTTTGTACCTTAAAAAAAAACGAAAGCTAAAGACTTAAAGGAGTTTTCCACAAATTTTGTTTTTATTTAATTAAATTATGAAGATTTATTAAAAATTTCATAGGCATTATGGGGGGTCATCCCCATTAAATGCATGTTTTCTTCACAGGTTTTTGCCATTATTCCATCACATTTTGGTGCCAGGCTGTATACCTTACAATGCAAGTAATAAATATTTACTAAAATTTATCTTTTGTATGGAGTTATATTTGAATAAACGAATTTTATAATTAATTGTAAAAAGTTTTTAATTCGCTTAAAAAGTTCTCGAAATATGGCGAAATACATTAAAAATTAAATTAACATTACGGGTTCAAACTTTGGATCGCAATCCTGACCAAACTATTAAGACCATATTTTCCAGATAGCCGCTACCACCTATATTTTAGGAGAGGGGGGGCAGAATTTCGAATCTGTTAAAATAAAGGTGTGTTTAGTCAGAGAAAGTATGCTTTTGTGCCTGATTTCGTAACGCGAAATATCGTCTGCGCTGCGCTAAATAATTAGCATATTTGAAGTTTATTAAGATTGAGTCCTAAAACGTAAAGGTCGGATCATTATATTAAAAGTTATTCTAGGTGGTCGGTTTTTTTTTTCTTGTGGCTCACTGTGCATATCTATAAACATTCTGCTTTATTTATGTAGACTTGCCTTTTTCGCATGTATTTCATGAAAAATAAGAAGCTGCGTTATTATTATTATTAAACTATATTTCATTGTTTTGTGTAAATGCAGAAGTTTTTTAGATATTGGATAACAGTTATTGTATTTTTGAGCACATATGATATAATGTCTGTCTTGAGCAACAGGGATTTTTATCAAGCGTGATTAAAAAAAACCTTCCAAGAATAAGCTTTATTCGTTATGCTAAAGTCTAGAATTACAGCGAGATGGCGTATTGACGATCTAGAATAGCAAATAACTCAATTTTCTGCAAGAATTTTTAGGTAGGCAGGTACTTTGCATTAGAGTTGCACAATATGCTATTGGTGATGATCTTGGAAACATTATTGGGGATGATCATACCATCACGATTTTGATCCTCTGCACAGGTTATCTATTTCGTGACGCTTCTTCCTCAAATTAGACATAGTCCGTGAAGCAGACGGTAATTTTCTCCAGATCTCTATACCCATGGTACTGACAGTGAATTGTAGTTTCACTGCACTACTCATAACTTTACCCATACATTGTTAAACTAGAGACCGGATGCGATTAGACATGGGTGAAAATGACGACTTTTCGATGTGAAATCCTTTCCCTCAGACACATCTTCATTTTCTTGGAAACTTAATCTTTCAAACTGCTATCCTTTCTTCTGGAGAAAGGGGATACCCCTTTGCTGGGGGAATAACTGACAAAAGCCTGAGGGATGGAAAGAAACGCAGGTCCTCTTCTTTGCGAATTCTTTTTTATGCAATGTGTTTATCAATGGTTTATGGCAGTGGTCGGCAAACTTATTAGACAAAGAGCCAAATATGAACATTACAACAATTTAAAAAAAAAATTGGGAGCCAAATTTGCTTGTTTAGTAAACTTTGATTGCACTAAATAAAACTAAATTTCATACTTAATAAACATTTATTAATGCGAGCAATGCGCTTGCATCTCCTTGGAAAGTTTGAGTAAGTCAGGTTTGTATGTTCTTGTTTTTATTTTAGGCATGATTCCAAGTTCTCATCAATAAGACGACTTCTTAGTTCACTCTTGATAATGTTCATGCTTGAAAAAGATTGTTCGCATATATACCTATGTAGAATCAAAAAGGGAAAGAACAGCAAACGCGAGCTTTTTCACCTGATCGTAAGAGTCAGGAATACTATTCCAAGCGTTGAAAATGATCATGTCTTCCTTCTCCAGGTCATTCAAAGCAGACCACTTGTGTTGTGAACTAAGATCAAATTTTTTCTTCTCCAATATTTCCAATTCAACGCAAAGACGTTCGAATTTAGAGGGCCATATCTCCTTGTTTTTTAAATCCAGCAATTGTATTTCAGAGCTACCAATGTCAATTTCAAAAGGAGAAAATTTCAACTCGGTTATCGCAGCATTAAGAGGATTTTTGACAAATGCTAAAGTTACTCTGCTGTTTTTAAATTCCTGAAACCTGCTGAGAAATGCTTCCCTCATATTTAAAATTATTGTTTTAAAATGGTGTTTATCAATAGAGGAATTATTTTCTTGGCGATGCTGCAGCAGGCTTGGAAAGTGAAACAATGTGTCCCTTTCAAAATCAAAAACTTTTTAATAAGACAGGACAACGGTAGATAAGACAAAACTGTTCACACTGCAACTGCTTGTCTGTGATGCCAATATGTACCCCCACTACTTTAACTTTAGAAAAAATATGCGCGCGCATGCTTGTGGTACCTTTGAATCCCACCGGAGTACACCGAAAACATACGAAAAATTTCAGCCGGTAGTTGGTACATGATTTGTGTTTACGTTTACGAAAACTAATAAAATTAAACTCGATGTCCGTTACTTATTTTTACAACAATATAAAATTTTAATTACCTATCGATCTTTTAACTTAAACAAAAAATTATACATGTTCTCGATTTATAGAAGAATTTTAATTTATCAAAATAAGATGTGATTTTTTTCTTACCAAGTTTTTTTTTTAAATGAAAATATTATTGCCCCTTCCGTGGATATTTGTGCCAGAGCCGCACTTCAGGAGCCAAAGAGCCACATGCGGCTCTGGAGCCGCACTTTGCCGACCACTGGTTTATGGGATCACAGAATTGCTTTTTGAAACTTTCAAGCGAATTAAAGTATAAGAATAAAATAAAATTTTTTTTAATATTTTCGTCTTCCTTTTTTTAATACTTTTAAATGAGGAAAATCATTTACTTATTCGGATTCAAGGTTTATGTTTTAATCAACGCAATAAACATGCAGTCGGAAAAAAAGAAAAACCTTAACAAATTTTTTTAAAATTTATTATTTTTTTTTTGTCATTTTCTTAGTAGCAAAAAGATTGTTGATTGATTCAGAAAGACAATTAAATTGTTCGTATTCAATATCTTAAAATATATAATAATCAGCATAATAGATTCTCATTGACTTATTTTATGTACAGTGCATGAAATGGAAAAAGGGAACACCTTGATTACTTTTGATTTAATCATATTTTCACGTACAAAGTGTCAATACCATATTTTAAGTTACGAAAATGAACAGAAAAGCGCATTCTGTTCTGAATAAACATACAAGTTTGTCTGTAGTTTTGGGTTTTTAATTTTCAAAATGCGGAAACAGCCGCAATCTGGAAGATATGGTCTGAAGTTATGGAAAAGAGACAGTTGGAAAGTTTGGATCCTTTAATTTTAACTTCACTCTTTGATTATAGCCCATTATTTTGAGAATTTTTTGAGTGTGTTAAAAAATGTTTGCATAAAATTACGAAAAACATTTTCTACCCAAATCCTTAAGCAAAAATAATTTTAAATAATTATTTGTTATTTTTTATTAATTTATTAAATAATAGTAAAATACATTGAATTGTATGTTCTACATACTTTTACATCCTTTTAATTTCAAAATACAAACTTTCAGAGCAATCGATCAATTAGTTTCTGAGTTATCAAGTTTTAAAAAAGTCAGTTTGCTTCAAATTTTATTTATCTCGAATTATTCAACCGATTTCATTCAAATTTTGCATTTCTCAATTTAAAATTACTTTCCATAAAATTATATAAAAATTTTTATATCTTGCTATTTTATTTTATTTCATCCGTCGTTGAACAACCGACCCAATTTTCGGGTTTACAACTACTAATGTTCAACTCCGTAGCTTTGTAATTTTGAACCAATCCAGAAGACAAGGAAACTCCTGGATAAGTACCCCCAGAGGTATTGATTTGTTATGGGAACATGGAGGACTTTGCGACTCGACAGATTTAACGTGCATCAGTCGCCATTTACTACACGGGGATTTCGAAAATCGAGATTCAGAATTTCTCCAACGCATATTATAAATATAAATATAAAAAATATTAAATATGTTATAACTATTTAAAACTATATTTTTGCATGGCATTATCTTTGGAAAAACGAATTTTTGCAATTGTATGAAAATTTTTTCGATTCAATCAAAAAGCAAAACGTTCTTGATATATGACGAGATTGAGATATTATCATTGAGCTATTATTTCGAAGCTATTACTATGCAATTACTATGAATTTAACAAAAGAGGACAAAATGAAAGATGTTTTTATTCATTTACATCTGATATTAATATTGAAAGTGAACATCATTTCACCTTATTTTCGTCTTTCAATCATAATCCTTAAAATTATCAAAGCATATATATATTGATAACCATTAGCTAAATTACCTTTCTATAGAAAAAAGAAAAATTATTTTGTTATTATCAGCAATGTTGACATATACTTCAAATGAATGTACAGTGGGCAGAAAAGTAAATGGACCCACCGGAATAAATTTTAATCTTAAGTTCGGATATTCATGTTCTAGGACTCGTTCTTAATGGTTCGAGAGGGTGACATCAAATATACAAATTAATTAGTCCAAACGATATTTTGAGTTAGGAAATTAGACACAAAAACGTTATCCGATTAAACATACCTTTTTTCGACGAATTCGGATTTCTGTCCCCCAAAATATAATAGTTTCAATCTAGAAATATTGTTTTAATAGTTTTTTCAGGAACGCGCTTGAAAGTTAGAACCCTTTAACGTTAGCTTTAGTTCTTGCGTATTTCACTATATCCCAATTTTTCTTAAACGAATTGAAGAAATTTTGCATACAATTCCAATCAGATCAATGAATTCCTATTCGTTTTTCTAAAGATAATTTCATGCAAAATGAAACTTTTAGTAAACATTTATTATTACTTTATTTAAGGGAAGTCCGGAAACTTAAGAAATGTAAGGTGCAAAATGTTTTCACCATTTGCAATTTGAAATGTCAAAATACAAATAAGTCCTGAGAAATAAAAATAAAAAACTCTTATATTACGAAATTTGGTCCCCTAACTTCTTAATTTTTAGTGTCCGTTTTTTGTGACTTAAAATTCGTAACTATGAAATCAAAAGCAAATTTAAATCGTAGAGGAAAGAATGTTTCGCGTTGACATGTGGTAAACAATAATCAATTAAATGTGTGAAAGGTTATTCGTTGCAGGCGTATGTCAATATGTAAAAAGCTTTTGCAGGGCGAAACGGAAATCTTGGTAGAAAATGTGCTTTCAGCTTTGCAGAGAAACGAAAACATAGGCAGACAAACAGCAGCCATGTGTGGCAATTTTTTTTAAAAATGTAAGTAGTTAATATTCGTTTCTCGGAGGCAAATTTAAAATTTGTAAATTGAAAAATAATTACAAATTTAAGCTATATTGTTTGAATCTTGTATTTTAAGCCGATGGATTTACTCTTTTTCTCAAATGGAGAAATTAGCATTTTGCCGGACATAGATGTTCACTTTGAAAGCATCTTTGAAAAGAAAAAGGAATCGCAAGGAGAAATTTTAAAAGTATCTTTGCATTTATTTACAATATATATTTACATCGAGTCCCCTGATTAAAATAGCCTTTTATTTGTCCGTAAAATTATACTATGTAACAATTAAAAGAAATTTGAATTTTTCAATTTTATGGGCATAACCATTTCGAAGTTCGTTCAAAACGGGGCATGATATCTTTAGATAGAATACGTGGATGCAAAAAATGTGTTTAACTTTATTTGCAAAACATTTAAATGATTCAAAAGCCAATCGATGCATATAAAAATAACATTTTATATCAAAATGTTTTTTAAATGTTTTGTTAAATGTGCATGAAATTTCAAATTTTTATTAACGAATACTTTTTGCGTTATAAGAGTGAGAAGTGTAGAAATTTTTTGAAATTTCGGTTACTGCTACTATTATTTTTCTTTATTACAGAAATAATTTTTACTCTTACAATGTATTTTTAAATTGCACCATACACTACAAAATACATCGATAACAGAAAAAAAAAATTAGATTTAAATTTACATTAAAAGGAATCTGCACATTATGGTATCAATATTAGTGATTTTAGATTCTCAGAAACACACTTGAAAAAAATGATGTGAGAAAAAAATGTAAAGTATAACATTCGTTTTAATTTAAATATTTTGAATTTATTTGTTTGAGCCCCCCTGTCGGGGTCGACTTGACCCCTTGTCGGGCTGAGTCTGGTGCCACTCTTGTAATTGGACACCTGGAATAGAGTGTCTAAGAAGAGTTGCTTTAGCCAAAGCTTGTTTTAAAGCAATATGAATGATTTATTTGCATCGTCATTCCATTTTAAATGCTCCGTATCGGTAGCTTTGGAACGAGGATGTGTTTTTGTGATCCTCTAAAAATGTAATTAAGGTTGCAGGAATATCAGCAGCTTTTGGAATACATCTGTGCTAGAAATTAAATAGTCCTAAATAGCGACGCAATTGGGTTAATGTTTGTGGTTGGGTAAAATCAAGAATACATTTTACTCTATCAGGTAGCGGTTCGATACCCGCACTGGACAGTTTAAATCTTAAGAATTCAAGAGTGGATACACCATACTGACATTTTTGAGTATTTATGCAAAGTCCATATTCATCTAATTTTGCAAATAATAAGTCTAAATGATGCAAATGTTCTGTCTTATTATCCGATGCAATTAATAAATCATCAGTAAATGCGTAAACGAATGGTAAGTCCCTAATGACCTCATTAAGAAAGCGTTGAAAAGTTGACGATGCATTGGTTAGACCGTATTGCATTCGTAAACTTTCGTACAAGCCAAATGGTGTGCAGATAGCAATTTTGTGCTCATCAGCAGGATTAATTGGAATTCGATGAAACGCTTTGACAAGATCAATATGGCTATACACCCGTTTACCATGTAATTCAGCTGTGAAATCAGTTATATGAGGGATTGGATATCTGCGTTTCATTGTTTGTGCGTTAAAAGCACGATAATCCCCGACAGGTCTCCATTGAACCGTGCCTTTTTTTGGATACCATATGCAAGGGTGAAGCATATTGGCTTTTGGATGGTCTCATATGGCCTAATTCTATCATGCATTGAAATTCATGCTTGCAACTTTTAAGACGATCCGGCACTATCTGTCTCGGTTTAGCTACAATTGGAGGATCTTTTGTGTTAATAAAATGTGCAGTATTATGTTTAACTGGTTTACTAGGATCAGGAAGTTTAGTAATATTGGGATATTTTAATAATAGTTTACCATATATATTATTTTCAGTAACTGATTTCGCAGAAAAAATAGAACAATTATATAATTTAGCATGCACTCTTAAATTTGTTTAAGTATCACTTAATTTTTTATTTTGGAGATCAGAAGCTAAATTGAAATTGCGTAGAAAATCTGCTCCAATTATTGAAGAGGACACATCACAAATATAAAAAGAAAATGAAAATGATCTCCTCAAACCCAAATTAAGTGTTACATTTTTACGTCCATAAACGTTTATTAACGTGCCATTAGCAGCACGAAACGATTGAATTACAGGATATAGTTTTTCTTTTTTGGTTGCCATAATTAGAGATGCATCACTGTCGGAATCAATCAAAAATGATTGACCCGAATTCTTATCCGTAATAAACATGCGGCGAGATTGATTCGAAGGCAAGGAATTACTCGCCGCTATTCCTTGACCACTTGATTTTTTGAAAAATCACAAGGGGGTACGCATTTATGTTCGTTTTCCTGGAATTCACGATGGTAAAAATACAACTTAGTAGCACTATTTCCAGAAGCAGTGGAAGAGGAGCGAGGGCGTGCAGGGACCGATCAAGACAAATTCAAGCCCAAGGCCCACCAAATTTTCTGGGCCCCTTACAAAATATTTTGAAATTAAATTACTGAAGAGTAGTCCTATTAATGAAAAAGAATCCATTAAACTGCATGATTCAAGAAAAACATTTTAAGAAATTTTAAAAGCGGACAATTGAAGATTATTTTTCTAAGAAAAAGTTTACGTATCTATAATTTAAAGAAAAATATAAAACAACAATACAATGTTATGTCAGAATAAAAAACAGTTTGGTGACCACAAACAATTGAAATCAGTGATTTTCGCTAAAAGTCACTGATTAGCTGAATTATTTTTTATTTAGTACTTAAATCAAGACATAGCTAGCCCACCTTTAATTAGCGTTTTTACTAATTTTTGAGGCCCCTCAGAAATAGTGGGCCCTAGGCCCATGCCTATTGGGCCTAGGCTATAATCAGGCCTTGAGCGCGTGAAGAGTTTCGAGTACATTTCGAAACTGAAACCTGCTCCTGCTTCGAAGAAAGTTCACCTCCTTCTGATTTTATTTCCTTGTACAGCTGGGAGAGAGAAATTTCATCCACCCCCGATGAAGAAGGACAGAGAACGGGGGGTGTTGAGAATGCCGCAGGGATGTTGAACTCTTGGATGAATGGACTGAGGGAAGTGGGGAGTGAGGAATCGAGATCGCTAGAATTCTGTCAGCAACTTCGGCAGCTTTCTCCGTTGACAAGGGGGAAATAGAAGCGATAATTGTTTGGACGGGGAGAGGCATCGTTTGGATAAATACTTCGAAAAACAGTTCGTCTTCGATCTTGTGATTCTCCCCTCTGCGTTTCATCCCGCAAGAGCTCAGTTAGTTTTCTATCCCCGAGATTTTCACCGACCAGTAGACGTTGGATCTCCTCTGCTTTAGATTCTTTCCATGATTTTGGATTTCAAGTCCATGTAGGGATCAGTGACATCCGGTTGCATGATCACGTCTCGCACGATCGTCGCCGTATCCGGTAGCAAATGAGCGACGATGTAATTATATTTTGTCTTTGCTTCTGTGATTGCCTTATAGAAGCTGCGAACGGAAGCGTCGATTCCAGCATAAAGATCCAAAGGGTGGGGTCAGCTCGGATGAAGGGTGGGATGACTACGGCGGCGTCATCCATTGTTCTGGATCAGAAGTTTTATTATTTCATAGTCCGGGTCACCAATTTAGAGGTTTTGAAATGTTTAGATTATTTTCCTCTAATCACATACTTCTTGTGAGGACTCCAATATGTGAAAAGAGCAAGGATGACGAATCTAAAACTCAACATTAATTTATTGAAACTTAACAACTTCGTGCGACTGATCGCTGGCGGGATACTTTCTGGAATGAAATAAAAATCCTTAATTCCGGCCACTCAGGGTAGGCTGAAGAAGCACAGTTTGGGGATTTGATCTAAAAAAAGATTTTCCAGAAAGGAATCGCTACACTATCATGAAATCGGAAGTTATCGGTTGCAAGTTTGTTGATAATGGAAAGGTAAAAATTATTGATAAATTGCTCTTCAAATGGTGGGCGTGTTTTGTTTCCAAATGATTTACCAATGTTCTGGGTCGTTTTTTTTCCTTTTTCTTCAAGTTCTTCTGCCCTTTCTTTAAGGAAATTTTGCTTCTTATTTTCTTCTTAGAAATGCGTCCTATTCTACCAATGATTCTGATTGAACTAAATGAAAATTTGAATAAAAGCCTGACAGTATACTACCCACTAGAGGACGTATTCAAGCGTTGCCATCGCGAATCAGATTCGTGTTGGAATGCAAAAAAAATTTGAATGCAGTTCTCACTGCCAGCGATACTCCAAAACACCTTGTGGCCGTGCAGAGAAAGCAACCATTCTTATTGTATTTGACTAATTCGCAGATGCGTAGTAGTATATTTGGACCCTTGAATTCACTGCCGCTAGTGTTTAGCAGGCAGTGAAAATGACTCTAGAAATGTGAGGACTCCATAGATTTGAAAACGTGCATTTGGATTTTAACTGTATCCTTACACTCAAAATAACGTTTCGAATTATATACAACTTGCGCGAGGCAACGGAAAATCTGATCAGTTTTCGTTCTTTAACTCTTATCAAGAATCAATTGTTTCAATGGTATCAAAACGCTAAGTTTAAAAAGTTCAACGCGTTATTTGAAAAAAACTATACTTTTGTTTCAGCTATTAATTGTTGCAAACAAAAATTTTAAATTATATCAAAAAATTTAATAAACAAGAATTAGTATATAGTAAGTGTCTTAATATATAATTATTATTTCATCGTTAAAAAAATGTATAAGTATTGTTTATAAAAATCTTATGAAACTAATAATATTTTTAAAAAAAATTATGCTCCAATATTAACAAGATAGTTAAGACTGTAGACTATTTTTGTTCGTTTAGTATTACCATTTTGACTTTTTATAATTATCAAATATTTTAGTAAACTACTATTTTAATCACCGTAAAGTATTATGTGGAACGTGGTTTAGAAAATTGAGTTTTTTTAAATAGTACTTTAATAAGTATATTATAAACAGCCCTAAGTATCGTACGACTTTTAATTTATGTGTATAAACAATTCTATATTTTAAATATTTTCCACTATCACTCATTTAATTTTTATTGGTTTGAGTTTGCTGCTTAAAATTGGCTAAGATAAAAATTTAAAGGCTTATTATTAAAGATTATAAATTACATTGCTGAAATTGGTTGCATTTAACATCCTAATTAGTGAACCGATGAACTAATAATACTAATCGCAACAAATGTTTTAAATTTTCTAAATTTGATAAAATTAGCAATTTGAGTTTTTGTTTTTATAATCTTTGACTTTTTTTTCAATCAGTTAAAGTAGCATAATTTTTAAGCTTCTTATACTAATTCACAAAACATGACTGAATGAAAATTGAATTATATATAAGTATTTAATTAGGAATATAAGTATAAGAACACCTTAGTAAGGAATTATTAAAAATACCTTTTACAGTTAAAAAGGCTCTTTTTTTTTATACATTATTGGCTATTGTGAAATTATTTTTGTTTGAAAGTGCCAAGTGATAACTATATGAAATATTGTAAGTGTGCAAAATATACCTATAAATAAAAACATACTTTATGCACTTGTTGATGTATGGAAGTTTTGTTTTTAATTGTTAAATAATAATAGTATTTCAAAAATCACTGTGCGATCATTAGTTATTCCTAATTAATAAAAAAAAAATTATGATTTGTTAAAACTTTTTTTTTCTTAAATTTCACCATAGTCTTAAAAAACTTAATTATAAGTTTAATTTATTACAAATATTAAATCTTCAAATAAATCCTGTTTTTTATTCTTTTATTGTACTTTTTATTATTATTTGCTTCTCCTATTACTTAGTAAATTTTACTAAGGTTTTTCATTATGTTCAAACCAAAGATACATTTCTAATAACATCGTCACTGGTTGTATAAGACAAAAATTCTATCAACTTAAATGTTCTTTTTTTGTTCTAAAAATGAAATACTTTGTATAGTAATGTTAAATTTATTACTAATTTGTATACCTGTGTCTTACTTAATGTTAGATTTGTTACTATGCATATTTATAACATAAGAGTCAGTAGTTATAAATATATATATAATAGTTCGAAAATTTCCCACTTACTACTGTTACCATTTTTATAAATTTTTCAGTCAATTTTCCAACATTTATGACACCTTCTCTAAACATTATTAATTGTGTTGTGCTCCTGCGATGGCACCATTTTCTATTCCTACTCCTCATATTGTACCTCTGGATTTAACGTCATTTGGTGCACCAAAAAGTCTTAGTACAAATACAAAAATTGAGCTTTTTTGTGAAACTTGCATAAATCATGAAATATTTTATACTCTTGATGGAACAAAACCTCAACCGTATGCAGGTATTGTACAAGGTAATGAGACGATCAAATATGTAGCACCTTTCTCGTTACCTGCTGGAAAAATAACTGTGCGTGCCATAGCTATACATGCCAAAATGCATTCTATGTTTAGCAATGTGATAACAAAAAATTTCAAAGTTGTGAAAGCAGAAGAAAGACATTCTTCAACAAAATTTGAAAAGAATAAAGATAAAGGAAAGGCTAATGAACCTGCAAGTTTGAATGAACCCAGTACTTCAAATGATATTGTAGATGAAGTTTCTGATCATATAAGTGATGATAATACCCATAATTCTCAAAAGTAAGTGTTTTTTCCTTTCCTCAACTTTTGAAATATGCTTTTTTATAAAAATACTCATACCACAGGGGTAGAAATTAAGAAAATTTAGTTACTAGTTCAAAGACCATTCATTCTTTGTACTAGTTATGGCTGTGTATAGAGTGGTTTAAGATATTGCCACTCCATACACATTTTTACTGGACCCTTCACCCTGTGGCAGAATCATGGCAAAATTGTTGAAGAACATTGCTGAGTTCTTGTTGAATGATATTTCTTTTGGGAAGTAAATTTTTTTTCGGTAGAAATTTTCAAAAGATCTTTATTTTTTTTCAGAATTATATTCAAAAGATGCTTTTCTTGCACAACAGAGTGGAGAGAAATGCTGTGATTTTTCTCTTCTCATTTGAGAATAATAAAGTAAAAAATTTGGTTTTCTTTTCTGTAGAAATTTTTGTTTGCATTTTTTATGCAGTTATTACTATTGATTTCCACTACGAATTTCATGATTTTTCTATTTTTTTAATGTGATGATGATATACAAAATGCAAAAAAAGAAATAATTAGTGTGTTTCCCCCCTACAAAATGCGAGAATATTTCCTATAACATAAGAATAAGAAATTTTTTTTTGTAGTTGACGTTTCTGTTACTTTAATTTAGTAGCATGTAAATTTGTAATTATTAAAAGTATGTTGCAGAAATATGTTAGTATTAGAGAGGTATGTTGCAGAAAGCCTGAAAAAATTCTGCTACAGGGACCCTTCACATGTCTCTATTATATATATATAAGACGCCCGGTAAATATGTGTGAAGCGCTTCGCTCTCTTCTTCCATAGGTCCTGGGTTCGATCCTCTGGCTGGGTAAGGTTGACTCAGCCTTTCATTCCTTCAGTGGGTTAAAATGAGTGCCAGGCATGCTTGGGTACTTAACACTGGGAGTTCCGCATTCAGCTGACTGCTCAACTGGTACATCTGCTCTTGTACCCACCCTACAGTCCAAGGTCAAGAAACAGATGGGCACAGTAGGCCTTTGACCTATTTGGTCTGTCGTGCCACAGAGTTTATTTGTATAAATTTTATAAGATAATTTTAATGCAAAATTACATTTCAGAAAATGTTTAGTTCCAATTATGATAAAAGATGCTATTTTAGAAAAAAAATACAGGCCAAAACACGGAGCCAAAATTCCAAATGGCATATCACATATCAATTTCAGGTTGGTGGGACCATTCGTCTTATGGTTGTCAGAGTCAAATTTTAGTGGCCTCTAACCAAAGAATTTCCGGTTATTTTCTATGTAATGCAAATGGCAATTTTGGTTAACAAGTGCCCAGGGTCAGCCTTTTAAATGATGATCATTTTTTAAAACATGTGGCAACTTCTTCTGAAATTAAAAATTCTAAATAATTAGAGAAACTGTTATTATTTTTAATGTATTAAAAGTATTTCTCAAGATTATTTCATTTTTAAAATTAAATAAAATTTTCTTATCTCCCATGTAGGTTTATTAAAATACAAGCATTTATTAACATTTTCAACAAAAAGAATATGGGTGTAAGTTTTTTAAATCATATAAATTATAGGTCCAAAAGTGTTTTTGCTTGCGTGAACATTAGGCTCTAGTGTGATATCATGAACATTAGTGCAAATTTTAACATCACTACATATGGTCTAAAAATGCTGTTTATATTATATTTATTGTAATATTCTTCTGATGATGCTAATTTATATTTTTACATTTGTCAATATTTTGATGTAAAATTTTTCAACCCTAATAATAATATTGTATTCAATAATTTAATATTTGCGACTTTATCTATTCGATGTGGTAATAATAATATCAAATCAGATATTTATAGTTTTTTAATAGTGATCAAAATATTATTTTATTGGGTATATTGTTATCGCAAAGTATCATATTTACGTATATATATATACCGTAAAGAATCTTTGCTGTCATATTTTCTACACCATTACGTATTACTAATTACTGGTAGCTGATAATGTGTGTAAACTAGGATTTGACATTGTTCCTATATGTTTGCAAACTTGGCTTCATGTTCCTTTTCATTAATAAGTAAAGAATAATGCGATGCATAAAATTTATGTTTAAATTTAAACATAAAATTCACTTTTTGAAAACAAATCTGATCTAATTTTGTTGTGGTCATCATAGTGACATTATATTAATTTTATTACTTTTAAATGTAATTGTCCATAAATTCAGGATAAATTTTTTTAATTTAAAAAAAAAAAGAAGAAAAATTTTGTAGTTGTGTTCCACTTTTTGGAATTCCCATAAAAAGATTATTTTTTATGATTTAAAAATAAATCTTTTTTGGGAATTCGAAAACCCCAAACCTCTACCTATGCATCCAATAATTTAAAACCTCACATTTTTATTCATGGTGTAAATATAAATCTTGCAATGTATTTTAAATTACATGAATTCAAATTCCTGAATTCACATTCTTGTGAATTTCAAGCATTTTTTTATTTTTTAAAAAATATTTTGTCTATATTTTTAGATTTCTTGGTATTTTTAGATTTTTTACCAAAATCTTCCCTAATAAATTATAAAAAAAAGTTATGTAAAATTAATTTGAACTCAAATTATACCTTTTAAACCAAATTCTGTTGAGTAATTCTATTATTATTTTTTTTTAAAAATACCTAAGTTAATAAAAAGTATTAAATGATTTTGAATTGTCTTTAAAGCAGTATTCTAGTTTTATTTATTTTATTTTAAATTTCTTCTTAATTAAATACTTATCTAATGTTAAAAAGTTTTGCTAATTTTCATTATAACTTATCTTCTGTTTAGCCTTTGTTTAGATGTTCAAAATTTCAGTTAAGCTTTGCATTTCTGTGTCATAATATGAGCTTGCTGGACTACAAATATTTTGTTATATCATGACCTGGAGTTAAGTATTACTAAACAGGATTCCATTATTTAAAATAAGATTATGTCTCTCAATATTTCAGAAGCTTATTGATTTAAATTAAATATTTATTTTTTTCTTTTGGTCTTTATTTTTTTGTTGATATAATTTAAAAATATATTATAATTGTATTGATTTTTTTTTAAGTCTAATTTAAATGATATTTGATGTTCACAATAGGCTGCAAATTAAAAGTAAATAGGAAAGATTAAATGTAAATTAAAGTGATGCGAAACTTCTAAATTATAACTTTCCGTTATCTGTATGTAAAATAATTTGCTATTTGACAAACATATTTCAATTTCATTACACATACATTAAATATTTTAACATTATACCTATTTAAATTGGTGTAATAAACCTAAACTTAAATAGTTTTGTGTTTATATGAATATTTTATAATTTATTAAACATGTAGTTTTTGTATAAAAGTAATAAAGAGAATTTTTTTCTCACAAGAGTGGTTTAGAATAATTGATTTTGTTATTTCCAGATCAAAACTAATTAATTCTTCATTTGATATCTAACTGATAAATATGGTATTTGTCTTTCAGGAAAATATTGAGCTTGAATAAAAACAACTATGATTTTATTTTTTAGCGACTATTTTATAATAATCAAGGCTAGGATGTTGCTAACATAAAAATTTTAAAAAAATGCATATAAAATAAATTAACAAAAAGCCCAAAAAAACTGTAAAAAAAGGTTTGGAAATGGAAAGTTTTTTTAAAAAAAAACATGTTTTTTTAAGCTTTTTATTAAAAGAAATATCAATCATAACTTGTTTTTATATATTTAGTTGAAAATAGAGCAATAATCAAAAGAAATATGTCAGTTATGAAATATCATGTGTAATAAATCAATCTGATAAAGATAAGAAGGAAATTAATTATTTTTAGTGACACTCTCCAAAAACATTATAATTGCAATATATTGCCAAATGTTTGATATTCTTCAAGTTGAAAAATTACCTTTTGTTTAAAGGCAAACTTTTATATGCTGGAAAATCTCTATTCAACATCACCACTTGTCATTTAAGACAATTAAAATAACCAAATTCAATGTAATATTTACTTTAATTTATATTTAAAAAAAATATTCTTAAGCAAAATTAAGCAAGCATTAATTCATAAGCAAAATGCTTTTAAAATAACAAGATTCAATGTAATATTGTCATTAATTTATCTAAAAATAATTTACAAACAAAATGTTAAGATGAAAAATATTCAAAATTCATAAAAAGTGATTAAGAAGGAAAAAAATTAAATTTTTTAAAAAATGACATGAAAAACACAAATAATGCCGTGCAAATAAAAATACATTTATTATAGGATATTATAATATACAGAAATATTAAGTATTTCATTTACAATATTGTTTTTAAATATTATTGAGCATTATTAATATAGTTAATTAAAACTTTAATTTTGATTTGTATATAAATAAAATCAAAAAATCTGGTTTGAGTAAAAAATCCAATTTGTATTAAAAAAAACTGATTTTCTTCCTTTTAATTCTGTTTGATTGTCTAGAATATTTGTAGAAATTTTTTTTTGTGAAATCGTTTTTTTTTTTTTTTTTTTTTTTTTTTTTTTAATAAGGGTGAAGTTAATTTATTTCTTTTATTTTAAATTTCTTCTTGTTTTGATACCTATCAGATGTTTCACAACGTTTTGCTCATTTTTATTAAATCAATAAAACGTTTCTTAACTTTCGTTTAGAAGTTTGTCCAACGGGATCTTGCGTTCTTCAAATCTTGGAGTAAATATTGAATTATCTGATGAGGAGGAACTACTAAATAACAGTCATAACTCTTCCCAGGATACAAGCAGTATTGGTGAAAGTTTAGACGAGGATAAAACATTATTTGAAAATGAAAACGTTCTTCTACTAGAAGAAAATTCCTCTAAAGAAATTAAAAATTCAACATTTTTTCTTGGAAATGAAGATGTTGTTCCAGATTTTTCAATTGGTGCTGGTGGATTGAATGATAAAGGTGACCTTATTCTGGTAATACTCTTTTTTGTGCTTTAAAATTTGATATTTCTGTCATTCTTATAACAAGATCTGGGTTGAAGAAAATGATAGATGTTTTTTGCAACCGATTTTTGTAAAAAAAAATATAATAAAAAAATCTTTTTGCGAAAAAACTTATTTTTGCAGAGAAATAATTTTACCGAAAAGTGCTCTGTTTTAGTACCTAATAATTTTTTTTACTCCACATTTTTTATAAATATCCATGTGTTTTTTACATAGTTTTTTCTGCCGCTTCCCCATGGTTTTTCAAATGAATTCTGATGTAATTATTACGTTGTTCCTACTTGCAAAATTCAAACTCGTGCTATCAATCTTTGATACTTTCGATTCCTGACAATTCCATTGTTAGTTTACATCGTTTAATGTTTTTTCCACGGTTATTTATTTATTAAGTTTACAGCTTCTCATATTTTTTTTAAAGTTCTGACATTTTTTATGCGCTTCGATCGTAAATTCATGTCGTTTAACGTCAGTTTTTGTTTGGAAGTTATTAAGTTTTTTTACATGGTTTTTGCCTTTTCACAGTTCTGCCCTTTTCACGCCCGATTCATGGAGAGGGAATCCATCGTAACTTCCTGTTGTTGGATGATAATTTTGTTGGACCTTTTTCACTAGATTTTTCAAACTCTGATATTTTTAATACACTATCACGATAAGGGTATTTCATATTTGAGTTTTGACTTGTAAGATTCTCGACGTTGCCTGCCGAAAAATTTCGTCGTTTTCCGATTATTCGCTTTTTAACAATTTTATGTGATCATTTATATTAAGGGAAAGTTCGTAAAGGGGCCTTTTTTACAAATTTGAATTTTGGTGAAGGGGATGTTTTTAAGAATTTTAATTTTGTGCTAGGGCCGTTTTTTTAACATTTGAATTTTGTAAAGGTGTTGCCAAGTGGCCCCAATTTCTGCCTGTATGAACCTCTGATGATGTCATTTATTAAAAAATAACAAAAAATAAGTTAATTGCAAAAGAACTATTTGTCGGGTGTTCCGAAAATGCCAGGACCAACAGAGGGCTTAAAATAGTAATTTTAATTAAAGAATGTCTTTATATTTTTCCTACTGAAAGTTGTCTGTTAATGATCAGAGTAAAGTTATTTTAAATTTCTTTCTTGGAAAAAAAAAGTTTTAGCGGGTAGCAAATTAAAATGGTCCATTCATTTAATGATGTTTGAAGTATGGCATCTGGTGGGTAATGCTGACCACATTGCCATTGTCCTGCTGTTTGTCTCAAAGTAGTAAAGCCTTTTAATGTCCATTACTCCCCTTAACAGGGCCGGATAGCCTGTTTGGTAAAGCTTCGGGCCCATGTCGAAGAGGTCGTGAGTTTGATCCCCGCAGGCCGTGTAGTAATTTGTGACTTTTGCATGTTAAATCTGTCAGGTCAAAACGTCCATTATGTTCGCGTAACATTTTATACCTCAGGGGGTACTGAATTGGCGATTGATCATTCTCTGCTTCAGGTCAAAATTGCAATCAGTGAATGAATGAATGGGTCCACCTTATAAACGGGCTGTGACATGTGTGTGGCTGTAGTCATATTCTTGGCCATAGATTGCACCACTGAAAAACAAGAAATGCGCCATCTGCGTTAAATTCGTTTTGTTTCACCAACTGACTTGCTGGTATTGACAAGTGGCATTAGAAACAACTCCCTTTAACTGACAACTGGCTGTTGCAGGAGAACGTTATTTTTGAAATAATCTAATTAAATTTTTAATGCCTCTTTCAATGCTATACCGCCCTTCAATATAGATTTTAAAACAAATTATTTTAATTAACATTTCTTTTTCTTTAAAGCTTGGAACCAGTGATTTAAACAGCAGTTTATATTCTTGTAAAAAATGTGAAAAGGACTCCGAGATTTGCACTGTTTGTCAAGAGAGGAACACATTGTCAGCCAAACACTGCATTTACTGTGGGCAAAGATTAAAGAAAATATGCAGTCTCTGTAAAGAAGATAATCCTATGATTTCAAAGTTTTGCCAGTATTGTGGTCATAAGTTATATGTAGATGGCAATGAAACACCAGAGGTAATTCAATTAAAAATATTTAATGGAAAAAATGAAAAAACATTCCTCTAAATTAGGTTTGTATTCATAGAATATCTTCATAAAAATGCAGTAGTTATTCGTAAATTGATCTGTTAAAAACTGTATTCTAAAAATAAATGAGTAATTTCGATTTAAAAGGTAAGAAATTTAGAATCTTTTTTGAAAAATTCCATATTATAAAGAGGAATATTGAACTATATAATTTTATTTTTATGCTCCTATAACTTATTTTTGAAAATGCAAACAGAATCCATATTCAAGGAAGACATCACCAGCAAATTTTTATGTAATTAAAATTATCTTAATTTTTCTTTTGAGCAGTGTTGTATTATGTCTGTCAGATTTAAAAAAGAGAAAAAAAATATTTCAGGTCATTTTTTACATGAAATAAAATTTAAATAATAAAAATTATCCCATTTTTTTAAATGAAATTTATTAAGAAAGGAATTTTTATTGTAATATTTTACCTTAATGCATATTCAGTAAGAATTGAATGATAAATACTCCATCCAATTTGCATTCTTTATTTTACTTACAAATAGTATGAAACAGTTTTTGGAACACAAATTTTTTCCAGTATAATGTAAATATATCTAATTAAGTATAAAAGACAGTCTTTAAAAATTCAGGATTATGATTTCTTCAGGGAGAAATCTATATCATCCAGGGAACTTGAAGAAACTGGACAAAATGGAAGAAATTGAAAATAAGATTGAAGAGTTTTATTTTAAACAAGTAAAATTTCATACAACACAAAAATGTACTATATTCACTTTTATTTATTTATTTTTTAAAAAATAAACTACTGTAATTAAAATTATTTAAATATTTTACTCAATTTTAATATATGTTAAACCTTTACTATAATAATTTGTTTTTAAAAGGAATTTAAATTATTCTCTTTTTGGCTCTAAATAAATAGGAACACCTAATAAAATTTTACGAATAATTAGGTTGGAAATAAATACTTTTCAATTTTATATAAATTGTCATGCAAACTTATGTTATTTTTAACGTATTTTTTATGCACATATTTTTTTCTTTTTAGTTTATTTTTATTCTGTTTAATGCATTTACTATTTGTACCATTTGCTCGTAAATACAATCATAAATTTTATTAACTGGTTAATTTTTATTATGAGTTTTTAATATTAATGTATTTTTAGGTATCAAAATATTTTATATCAATGTATTATTTTTGTTGTCAATTTTGAATATTGATTTTGTTTTTGATATCAGGTATAACTAAATAGCATTGGTGTAATGAATAAAGCAGCTTAAAAGTTATTGCTGAATTAAACAGATCAAGATTGTAATGTTAAACTGTTAAAAAAAAAATTGCTTTATTATTTGATCTTTCTTTTTTTAAAAAGAGTTTTCCATTTTCTTTCACTTTGCTTGGAAGAAACTTATATATCTAAACTAGTTTTTTTTTCTCGCTATGAAAAGAACCTGGCCACTCTCCACTGAAAACATGGAGAAATTCAATCAATGCATTTTTTTTTCAAGTAATAGAATTGAGTTAGAAGTACCTAGTTATTTTTTAGCTTAGGGAGTTTATAATTAGTATCAATAATAAAATATAATCCCTTATTTTGAAGGATGAATCATTAAATATATTTTTATGTTGAAAATGTCTTTTTTTTTATTAGGTAAACCATTTTTCCAACCTTAACTTTTTTCTTCTAAATTGAATTTTCCAAGGTTTTATTATGAAAAAAATTAACTTGTAAAACATAATTTCAGAATTTTTATGAATTAGTGAGAAAAAAAAGGGATTGTTTAATTTAATTTTCTATTTTTTTCGTAACTTAACATGTAACTTATTTTTATGTGATTCAGAAATTTTTAACTGTGTTTATCTAGTCTGGCTGTTTTTCTAATGGAATATTCAAAATAACTAATCTTTGACAGATCAATTTGCCTAAACTTGATGAAACACCTCTTATTAAGAAGAAAAGTGTTGGAGTTCAAAGTTCTGTAGCTTCCATTGAGAAATATGTCCAATTTTCTCCAACAAAAGTGAAAAACCCTTTATCACCTGTCCTTAAGCAATTACCTCCTCATAGTCCTGGGCGAGGATATTGGCATCAGCAGTTAGATTTTATATGCAATAATTTAAAGGTAAAATAAATTATTATTAACCATTTTATGCTTTTGTCAATATGTTTTACTGATAACTTCGTTATAGCATAACTTTTTATAAAGATAAACTTAATTACATTGCTAAGACTTGTTTTAAAATGTGACTTCATGCTCTTTTAATTTTCTTTATACCCTTGAAACTTAACAGTTTGCTGTAAATTTAGTGTATTATTTAATCATATTTTTTTTAAACTTTATTTATGTTTTATTTCTTTTTCTTTCTATTCTTGAAACTTGGTAGTTTACTCATAACTAAATAATATTATTAATTGTTACATGATGCTTTATATCATCATTTAATTTTTTTCTTTATAATTTATTCAAAATAAAGTTAAAATATTATATTAAATCAGGGATGTTAAAATATTAGCCTAACAGTTTTTATGTGATCTGCCAAGTCAGTGAAGAAAATTTACCTTGGACAGGTGTGTAGTTAAGGGAGTACACAGAAAAACTGTAATTGCCACAATTTTATCAATTTTGCTGATTGTTTACTAATTATAGTTTTTTTTATTAATTTTAAAATTTTTGTAATTTTTTTATGTTTTATATATTGTTTACAAATGAAATTTCTGTTTGCAGAATCATTTTTCGCTTCTTCACAACATTATAGCAAAGCTAAGTGCCAAAAATCTACAAAAGAAAACAAAAAACATTGATTTAAAATGGTTATTTATTATTAGGAGAGTAAATAATTTGTATTAAACTGCCACTATTGTATTTATTTTTACAGATTTTTATGGTAAATTTTTTTTTTAAGATATGACTCTCTCCCAACCCATGCTTCTACGAAATGGCCCCTTGCTTCAAAACAATTACCCACCCCTGTTGTAAACTTTTAATGCTTGCATTGATAAATTTTTAGCAAGAGAATTAATTTAATTTTTTAATAAATAATTTCTTAATTTTTCATTTTTTTCTTCCAGAGTCATGCCTATAATGACATCGAGTTTCGTAAGTCAATTAGTAGACCCATGTTAAGTTCCTTTCAATCTGCAAATGTAATTGAGAATGACGATAACATTGTTGTTACCCTAACTTTTTTGCCCTTTAACAATGGTAAGTTATTTAAATTTTTTAGATTTTATTGTGAGTTAGCAATCATAGATAGAGTGACTGAAAAAATTATGCACGAGTTTGTTTTCTTAGTACTTGAAAACTGTTGAATCAAATATCACAGTTATATTTTGTACCGCAGAAAATTAGCCTGAAGTTTAAAAAAAAAAAAAAAAGATATAATTTTTTAAAGAAAGAAAAGTAAAAAATTTAAATAATTTTCTAATGAGATAATTTTGAACAAAAGATAAAAAAAAAATCTGTCTGAAATTATAATTTTAAAATTCAGTGCAGAACCCGTTATCCGGAAATCAGAAAACCGGAATGAAATTCGATAAATGTTCCCGCCATTTTTTTAAAAAAAAAGTTTTTTTTTCCTCAGAAGATTTTAGGATTTTTCTTTCTTTTTTGAAAGATGTTTACCTTACCATCATTTTATAAACAATCATTAGTCTATTACTTCCTCGTTTTTTCTTCTTTTTTAGATTATTTCTAAATACTTTTTTTTAGTTGGGTTTAACAATAAAAAAAACGGCTTTTTGTAGCGATTCAGAAAACCGGGAAAATCAGTTATCCGAAATAGCGATGGTCCCGATCGTTCCGGATAATCGGTTCCCTACTGTATTTAAAAAGAAAATTTCGTAGTATTTTTTTTAATTTTCGTTTTTTTTCTTCTTTTAAACTTTACAGTTTTTTCTACTTTCATCGAATTTTTATATTATTTGATCATGTCAAATTTGATGCGAAGTTTTTAAATATTTTCTCTTTCTTGTAGTTCAGATTTGATGCAACAAGGATTTGCTTATCATATATATTATATTAACTTGATTGAATCAAAGTAAATCATTATTTTGGAAGTACTGCTTTATTTTCACCTACTTGTTTTAATTATCTTTACCTGTTTTAATTTTCGTTTTTTTCTTCTTTTAAACTTTACAGTTTTTTCTACTTTCATCGAATTTTTATATTATTTGATCATGTCAAATTTGATGCAAAGTTTTCAAATATTTTTTCTTTCTTGTAGTTCAGTTTTGATGCAACAAGGCTTTGCTTATCATATATATTATATTAACTTGATTACAATTGAATTGCAGTAAATCATTATTATGGAAGTACTGCTTTCAAAAATGCTGCTGAGCTATTTCTCAGGAAAAAAATTATGAATTAAAAATTATGAGAAAGAATTATATTAATAAATAAATGAGCATAATTAACATAAATAATAATTACATATATTGATTTCATTAAGATAATTTTATTCAAATTTACTTTTTTCACTTCTGTCTACATACTGTTCAATAGATGTGATGGCACCTGTTAATTTGTTTAATAAGTTATACATTGAAAGAAAATTATTCAAAAGCCAATATGCATTTAATTATTTGTATGCATTTGATTTGTCCTGCTTTTAATTTCCTGTGTATTTGATATGCTATTATGGCTTATTAGCCAACATATTGCACAATTTTTTTTCATTTCAGTGATAAACATAGAATTATAATTTCAAATGAGAATATACTGCTCTTAAAAATGAATCTTTAATACTCTTTATTTCATTAGCAAAAAATAAAATCTTAATTTTGTTAAGTTAGATTAGCTAATGATACATGCTTTTTAATATATTAAGATTATACATGTAATTCTTCCAGGGTAAAATCTGACAATGCACTTGAAATTCCTTTTAAATGTTGAAATTTTCTTCTAATTTTAAACTTTTCAAGGTCACATTTCAGCTATGGTGCATCAATATACTTTCTCCTTCATTCTGAGAGTGATCTGTAGCTGTATATATGCAGCATATATTTAACTCTCTGATCTTTTAGCTTTTCCTGCTTGTTTTCTATATTTTCCAGCAGGCATGTGATTTTTCCTCTAATTCATGGAATTCCGCGAATTATAAGACTGTTGTGGACTTCTGCAAGTCAATAATTTATATTCAACCACAATTTTCTTGAAGTTCTGATAATGTAAAATTTGAATTTTGCTACTTACATAAAATTTTGTTAACGAGACATTTATTTCGCTCTCAGGATCATCCTACTTATTTCTAAGTTCTAGTCCATTCGGGATTGCTTCTTTTTTTTACGTAGATAGAAAAACGCAACTTCGATGACGCGAGACTAAAAAAAATAACTTCCGCTAGAATTATTGAACTACTGAGGCGAACACAAAAGTACAAAATTGATAATCAGAAATGTAATTCCCAAATGGCAGACATTTAAAAGATCATACGCTGGAAAAAAATGGTATTTTTTCTAGTTTTTTTCTCAAACTTTTATTTTACTGAGTTATTTTTCATTAATCGAACTTTTTTCAGTTATTGCCGTAAATTTCATAATTTTTAGAATCTTTTTTTTATTGTTTTGATGCGATGACAACTTGCAAAAAAGGAGGAATATGTAAATTTTGCTATATATATATATTTATATTATGTGTTGATAAAAAAATAATTTATTTAATAAAAATAATTTTTTTCTCTTTTTATATTTTATTAACGTTACTTTTGTGCATAAAATTGAGTCTTTTATTTATATTCGACATACAAAAATAAAACTTTGTTAAGTGCTTAAAAAGATACAAATTGAGCAAAAAAAAATTTCAGATTATTTCTTCTTCCAGCAATCGCATGCCTGCTCTCAGTTTAGATTGTTGTTGTTGAAATATTCAAAATTAACCCTTCACTAAGTTTTGAAAAATTAAAAGATAAAATTCAAAATTTAGGTCCAAAAATCTTTTTAATTTGTTGAAATTGCACTAGTTTACTTTTATTACAAATGTACCTTGCTCTTTAAAGTCTCTGTGGAAGTGTCATCAAATGACCTGGTTAAAAAATAATCAGCTGATTTATAGTTAGTCACATATGTGTAAGACATGCTGTCAACTTTAGATTAATCATGTGAGCTTATGTTAGCCCATAATATTACATCATTTTTATTCTAGTTCAGTTTTGTATCTGATAATATTCAAATGTATTTAAAATGTTAAAGCAGCTTAATAACAATTTTGTTTTTGTTAACAATTTGAATACATTTAGTTATACTTTCCCTTGTCTTTTCAGGAAAGCAAAATAATTCTGTTGGGTAGCACTTCATCATTAAAGCATGTGTGACTGATTTTAAAGTTATGATTGCCATAAATATATACATTTGTAAAAATACCAATTGCTCACTTTACATTAAGTTAATATTTATAAAGCCATAATTTATCTATTGTTTACTAGTCAGAATATGGTAGTTAATTGTTTTTTATAACATTTATAGTATTATTTTAGTGAATGTTTTGTTTTTTTGTATTTAAGCATTTCTTTTTTGAATGTACAAATACTTTTTTGAATGTACAAATACTTTTTAATGATTACAAATATATGTATTATGGTTACTAGCTAGTGAACTTATGCTTTTTTCCAACTGTGTTACTTTGGTTAAATGGATGCACTGAAATACTGTTAATGATTCAAGATGCTCTAAGATATTAGGGGTTTTGGTTGTTACAGATAATTGTATTTTTTTCTACAGTATTGAGTAGGCATGATCAGTAACTAAACTTTAAAATGGCTGTCTTACTTACTTTTTTTTTTTTTTTAAAGGAATAGATGTATGAATATTCTTCACACTATGAAATCTTGATTTTGTTTCTGAAGAATAAAATGCTTTTAAAATACAATTATTGGTGTATTATTAATTGAACAGAGAGAAAATTATTAAATTAGTTGAGCAATTACAACTTAAGTGGCAAATATTGTTTCAGAAATATAAAACTAATTCATATGTAAAATTAACTTTTATTATTCTTGCACACTTATTTAAATTGTATTAAATTTTGAAGTTGATCAATGGAATTAAGATTAATATGAACTCTGCTAGTCACTATTTTTTTGACTTGTAAAATAGAATAAAAAAAAAAACTAAATATATATATAACTTGTTAAAGCTTTCTTTTTTAAAACAATTTTTCATGTATTTGTAATACCTATTTAAAGCTTAATGATCATTGTATCAATGTAATCATCTCTAAGTGTATTGTTCAAATAATAAATGAATTGATTGTTCAAACTTCATTAAAGAAAAACTAATTTTGATTCCCTGTTCGTTCAGAATTATAATTTTTTATTATTATGTACTAATGAATATGTGATTAACAATTACGTATATTAATGTAATGTTAAACCAACTGTTTATTTCCTTTATTATTGTTCCACAAATCCAAATGCTAATTTTCTTTAGGCACATTTATTTCATAAACAAAATTTATCGTTCTTTAAATTTGTTCAAATTTGTATAAATAAAAGTGTGTCTTAAAACTTTCATATTTTAATGCAAAAATATTTAGCATAACTCAGGAGTTTTAATTTCCTTAATTAATTTGTATTTGTAACAGTTACAGAATTTTTCAAATCCATATTTGAAAGAATTTTTTTTAGCTAACTCCAAATTTTTACTATGAATTCTTAGTTTTTTTTAACTGAAATCATCTATTTTTAAATACCTTTTAACATTGATAAACTTACGAATTGTTTTGAGTTTGTGTGATAAGTAATTTCTAAAATTTTTGAGGTTATAAAGTATAATTTTATAAATTTATAATTTTATTATTTTAAAATTTATATCTTTTAAGCTAGAACAACATAGTGTTTTTTATAAACATGTGAAAAATTAAAATTTTTTGTTCTAATTTCACCCGTAGTCACATATTTTTATTTGCAATTTCATAATTCTACATTCTCAATTTTAGCATTATTAAACTTATACTTATTTTGAGTTAGTATAGCATTGTGTTTTTATCAATTTATATGAAATAAATTTTTTTTCCCTCTCAGATTTGAAATTGTTGATTAAAAGAAATCAAAACTGAAAACTTTTACATTCTTGAATTAAAAGATACTAATTGAAAATAACTTGGTTAAAATATATTTTATTTCATGTGAATCAGGAAAAACTATTGTTGATCGAAATTTCTCATTTGTGTATTAATCATACTTTAGTTTGTGCTAATGACTCACATTTTAAATTTTTTTCGGCAAATTTCATTTAATTATTTGTCATTTAATTATTTGTATTAATTACAGCTTTGTTTGATCAATTATTTGTATTTAACAAAAGTTGATGCGGTTTCGAGATGTGTTTTCTTCTATAATTATCAAATTTTGTGTTTCTTTTGAGTTATTTGTGTAAAAGCGTAGCTTAATTTTCACTGTTTCATAAAACAATTGCATTTGTAGTCAAAATGTGGAATTTGGAACAATCATTAGTGCCTTCTAGTCATATAAAGTTTGTATTGTATGTTTTGTATTGATATCTTAATTGAAGTTTTTAAAAAATTTGTACTTTTTAAAACAAAATGGAGATTTATTTACTTTTATATGAACTGGAATGTTACTATTATTTTTATAGATAATTAATAAGAGTTTATTTTTATTATAAAAAAAAGCATAGTTGTTTAAAATGTTTTTAAGATAAAACAAAGAATAATAAAAAAATGTATACCTTATTAAATTGTTTTTTTTTACTAATCTTAAACAAATTATTTTTAATTTGTCTACGAATTTATTTAAAAAAAAATTATTTAGTTGCATTTTAAAGATGTAACATTTCTAAAATAATATTTTATCAAAATAATAAATGAACAGAATCTGTGAAACTGTATCTGCTACATATGTAAATCAGCCATTCACAATTTTCCCCCCTCTTCAAACTAAAAATTTCCAACAATTTATTAATTAATTTTTATTTTATTTCTTAATTTATTATTTAGAAATTTTTTATTAATTATTTATTATTTTTTAAAAAAAAATTGATGAATAATGTTTTTATTTTTTTTTATTTATTAAAAGAAGCTTTTGAATGTTTTTAAACATGCATGAAATATTCATAACTTAATAGATTGTTTAACAAGCTATCAAAAGTTGAAATATTGAGATAAAATCTGCATATTTTCTCATACAAACCAATTTTTTCTTTACATAAAAATTATCTATTGAGCCAAAGTTATTTCAAAACATCATAAAAGAAAAAAAAAGCTATAGTAGAAGCTACATAAGCCTTTTAGTTGTAAGTAAATGAAATTATTTTGACATATTATTTTTAAAAAAATGGAAGAAAAAGTTAGTTGCTCTAAAGATTAAACATAAGAATAAACAATGACATACAAATACAATAGGAAAATATCTAGAATAATATTATTATAAGTTATAGTTGAAACAGCTTTTGCATTACTCTGTGATATATTTTTATTATGCATTTTTTCTTAAAAATAGAATTAGTGAAAAAAATTGCATTTTTCAGAATTAAGTTAAAATGTAGGGATTGGGGTATCTATGACCATTCAGATTATTCTTTGTTACTCATAGTTGACTGCTTAATAATTTTCGAACTCTCTTTTTTTAGAAAAATCACTGATAAATTAAAAAATTAAAGTTTTAGGTTTGTTTTTATAGAAACAGTCCAATTATTTAATTTTATTGACATATTTAAGAAAAAAAAAAAATCCGAACAAGAAGTGATTTTATTCAGTTTATGGTAATCTGGAATTCCACTTGTGCATTTTCAATATATCAACGGCAGTATGCATGTCCCAAGTTCAGTATTATTACCTGAGGCTTAAAAATATTGCATATAATTTATGCGAATTTTGGCAGTGAATTTTTTAGTTTTTAAAATTGTGAAGATAATTACGAGTTGGGTGCCAAACTGTAATAAAATTTTATTAGATTTCAAATATAGGTACATTTTTATTATATCTTTAATGAAGACAAAAAAGTGAATTATGTCTTTTTATTTACAAATGGGTTGGAAAAGAAATTATAAGACGGGTTACATTTGTCAAGCTGATTCTTATTATCATGATAGCACATTTTTAAAGTTTTTTTTTCTTCCTAATATAAATTTCATAAATTTAAATGCTCTTATACTAATTAAATTTGTTATAAAATTTTCTATTTATATTAATAAAATCTGTATTTGCTTGTTATATCCTCGTTTAAAAAGATTACAAACAATATTGTTGCAAACTGTTTCAAAATGGGGGAATATTGCACATTGTACTAAAAAGAAAAATTATAGGTTAGGTTTGCTGAGACCATAGCTGGAAATTGTTATCATAAATTAAAGTTTAAAAATAGCTTTTCATTTCATAATTCTTAACATTTGTCTGACATAAAAGTTTTTTAATTTATATATTGTTTCTTTTCTTGATGAATATTTTAATGATCCATTAATTATGTGAAAAAATTATTCTGTTTTTTTCTGAGTTTCTCCTATTGAATTAAAAAACTTAAAAATCATATAATAGTTATTTAAAGCTATCAATTACAGTTTAAACAGATCCACGCCAAAGAATATATAATGTGAGAAGAAGTCTAGCTTCTTCGATATGTAGCTGGGGACAGCTAGGTCCTTCTGTATGACAAGAAAAGCACCAAAGGCTTTTGAGCTGACTCATGCGCACATCGTTCAGCCATCGTAGCGTCTCTAAACTTGTTTAACAACAAATTTTTCACCATTTTTGAAGTGACTGCCCCGATATCTATTTTAATTATACACCGATGTTAAAATAATAAATTTTATTTATTTTTTAATGAATTCGTCACCAGTAAATAATTTCCTTGTTTAATAAGTAAACCTTTTTCAGAACCACAAGGTCTGTAAAGAGCAAAAGCAGACATGTTTTGAGTCACTTTACATTCGATGCTTACATGGGAGGGGAGAGAGGTGTTTGTCGGGAGCTGAGGGGAATGGGGTTGCTTAAGGGATGAGGAGACAGGTTGTGATGGAGTTGACCGGTGCCTCTGGAACAGGTTTACATGCAGGCGTATGAGAGCTGGTCTTCTCACTTATATATTCTTTGTCCGCACTAGACAGGAATGTGGTTTTAAGTTCAACATGGTTATATATTTAATGTCAGTGCATCTAACTTAAAAAAATCTTTTCTTCAAGTTATGATTGATGTAATTTTGATACCTTGTTATTCATATAGCATTTCTTATTAGTGCTTTCAAACTGTGTAAGTTATTTATTTATTAAAAACTTAGTAAGTTATTTATTATAAAAAGGATCAATCCACAGTAAATAGTTTTGAGATTTTCCTGAATTATCTTGTAAAAGTTTTTTGTTTAATTTTTATTTTATTTATTTTTTGTAAATGTTGAACAGTGTTAGGGTCACACTAAAAAAACATCTTCTACTTTTTTTATTACTTAAACTTATTTTTTACTTTTGCCTTTTCTTTTTTAATGGAGGTTTTTTTTAACTGCTAAATTTTCCGCAATTTTTTGTTTTAAATTTTCATTTTGAGAAACTTTTCTTTATTTGTTCTTTTTATATTTTTGCTAAAACCCTTACTTCATTTAATATATGTATGAATTTTTTTGAAAACTTTACAAGTATTTGTTATTTTATTTGTAGATTTTAGCTTTCTATATTTTTTGCCTTTGAAGACTTAGTAACCATGCAACTTGGATTCTGAAACTTTTAATTTCCTTTAAAAAAAAAGTAAGATATTTATAGGTTTTATATTATAAATCAGTTTGGGTAGGGAAGCATAAAAACCAATTAAATCTCTAATCATTATTGCTGATTTTTAGTTTGCACTTTTAAAGTGCCTTAAAAATTTTACATTTTAATTGAAGGACATATTTCTGTTTGTATTGGTTATGTTCATGTGCTATTTTTAAATGAAAAATTTGTTATATTTTATCTCAGTTAAGAAATTTTCTGTGTATATTTATTTGGGGAGGTCTTAGACAAATATTAGTTAAGATATTTTACCTAATTTTTTTTATTATAATGATTATATGTTACACACAAAATTTTCTGTTTCTGTCTTGTCAAATCTTCTGAGTTGTCAAATTAAGTGTGTCTTTTTAACCGTTAATAAAGGGTGATTTAGTATATCAATTGCAAACTTGGAGGGGACAAAGGATAATAATAATCATAATGATTGGAAATTGCAAAGCAGCCAAGCATGTAAATGCCAGGTGTAGATATTCTATATAAGATATTCTAGATATTCTCCTAGATATTCTATATAACAAATAATAAGCAGTTCCGTAATTGAAAGGATACTTTTATCTATTTAAATTATTTTAATTTTATGCCAAATGTTTTTATTACAAAAAGTTGCTATCAAATTAGCCGCAAATGGTAGTTTTATTAATTCAATTATTTAGCAAAATCCATAAATTAGAAGGGAGGGGGGACAGGACAGAGAGAAGTCAGAGAATTTTACCAACCTGGAAATATCAAGAAATTCAATTAAAATACTCAAAAATCCAGGGAAAATGAATTAATTTGAATTTGATGTAACTAAAATTCCAATATTTTTTTCCAAATAAAAAAAAAAATTATCTTGCAATAAATATTAAAAAAATTTTTTTTTTCAACTCTAAAAGCAATATAAGTGTCTTTTAGTATATTTTTTGCATAAGAATGAGGCTTATCTGAAAAATTAATAAATAAAAATTTTTTCTGAGTATTGATTCCCACCCTGGTTAATCACCAAAAATTATTAAATCATTAAATTACTATTAAACGCAATTTTTGATGAAATTAAAAAAAACTTTGAAAGTTTAGATAAATAAAAGTACCCCTTCTAATGTGCTCAAACAGTTAGTCCGTAATGGGAAAACCCTATAATGGGGTAGAAGGACATTTATTTTCATTGACTGCTACGCAATTCTTAATCCAACATTAAATATTACTTTTCCTCAAATTTAGTAGCTGCTGTATTTAATCACTGTTATTTCTATTTTCTAATTAAATTTTGTAATTGGGAAATATTTGAATGTATTTGATAATTTTGTTTGTTTTAGTAATATGGATTTCAAGACAGTATTTGATGGAATTCAATATTTTTATGAGGATATTGTCCCAAAAGCTTTTTTTTCCTCTGACTGGAATGAAGAAAGTATTACCAATGCCTTTCAGTGGGTAAAGTTTTGTGAAGAGGTTAGTATACTTCGATAGAGTCCCATTTTAAGTAATTTGTATTTACTTTTCTTATTAAAATATTTTAAAGTAAATTAAGAAGACATATGAAGGCCTTATTTGAGTTCTAACTCTACTCTATTTGGTAAATAAAAAAATGAAATTAGCCACACTTTCATGCTCATACAAGATCAAGTCCTTTCTACCTTACTTTAAGCATATCTTCTACTTATTTCTCTTGACAAACAGAAGGCACCACAGATTGCACACAATAATAAAAGCAATACAAACTTTAAAGTCTCAGTACTGACCATGAAATTACAACACTGAAACGGAATCAGTGTTATAATTCGTATTTAGAGTTAAGGAAAGGAAATATTATTAAGAAAATCAATTACATTTATTATTTCAAATTTATTATATACATTTTTAAAATAGTTCATAAATTTCAATGTCTAAAAATTTTTTTCCTTGACAAATGTTATTTTAAACTGAACAAAAAGCAAAATAATATTTGAAGAATAAAAATTCCATTCTTCTATCTGCAACTTTTTATTTCTGCATTATGATAAATTTGTTGTAAATTTCAGATTTTTAATTTCATTTCTCATAAGGAATTTTTCTAATTACTTAATTTTTATGTTTTCCCTTATAATTATATTTGTGTATTATACTAAAAAAAGTTATTTTTATGCATTTAATAGGCTTATGCAAAGTGTACTGGAGAAAATGCTAATAGTATAGATATGCTGCTTCATTCTACAAGTGGGAAATTAAAAAAGTTATATCAGACTTCACTTTGTTTTCAAGATTTGCAGTCTTGCAGTACATTTTTGACTCAGGTGAAGAAACATTTATCTATGTTTCTTATATATTTTATATATTGTAACATTTTTAGTTAGAAGTCTATGAAAAATATTGACAAGAATATAGAGGTTTTTTTGTTTGTCATAAAAAGATAATTGCCTCACTGCAGTTTATGCATTCTTATTGAACAAAAAAATTACATATGGTCATTAAGACAAAGAAGATTTCAATATCTTGGGCTGTCATCATCATAAAAGTTATTATGGAATTTGTCTCTAAATAATTTATCTCCTATTAAATTATATTTGACAATATTTTTCTTATTTCTTTCTTAATATTATTCTTAGTTTATTATTGCATTTTTTAATTGAATTATTATTCTAAACTATGGGCTTCTAACTAAAAAGGATTTTCTTTTATGTTTTATTATTTAGTAATTGCATAATATAATTGACTTATTTTACAACATTTTATGATTAATTGGTTTCCATTTTGCAGTTATTGAAACATATATTTACTTTATGATATGCTCTATTTATTTTTTATATTAAATATAAAATAACTGTTTAAAATCTTGAAGCATTATTAAGAATTAAATTTTTCACTAAATAATTTCTTGAGCAAAAATTATGGTACCTTACGTTAGTCGGGCGCAAATGTCGCTGATTTCTAACCAAATGCGAGCCAAGTCGTCAAGTGAAGCGAATGACAAAGCAGTCAGCGGAATAAAAGTCGAAAACCTTCAACTAAAAACAAATATTTATTAATAGATATATGTATAAATAAAACAAATATATAATTTTTAAACCCCTTATAGTTGTAAGAAATTTGGCAGAAATCTACATTATTTGGCAATTTTTTGCTGGCTAACGGAAAAGTACCAAAATTATTCAAGGAGTGTAGCTAGAAATTATGTAAGATTTAAATAGTTTGAATATCTTACATAATGACAGAAAATGGTGCCAATAAAATCAATAAATAATTTTGAGATCTTTCACTTGTATAATTTGATGTAACTTTCTGTTAATCATCACAAAAAAAACAATAACTAGGAAGCAATAAAGAGAGTTATCAGTGATGATTATGCTCCAGAAAAAATCCGGTTTTTCGGATTCTTCGCTAATTGCGATCCGGAAGTTTCCGGAAATCCAAGGTCAAGAAAATATCGATCACATTTATAAATGAAAATTGTTTTATATTTCATTTCAAAATATTAGAACTAGAATTAATACTTGGCATCTCTTTTATTTTTAAATATTTTTTCGGATGGAATAATAAATGTGATTAGAGATAAAAGTAAACTTATACATAATTATTCATTTGAGATTTGCTGCATATAATTTATTTAGAATTTTATGTTTTGAAAATATCAATGATTTAAGTTTATAAAGACATTAATTTTTTTGTAATGCATCATTAATGATTTTACTCATGAACATTTCATGATTTTTGAGTTGGGCTCACAATCACCCCTGGAGTTACAGCAGAGTCTTCCATTAATTTCTTATTATACTTTTAGTTTCTTTATTTTTTTGTATTATTGGAAATCATTAATATCAGATTTTTGTTAATCACTATTTTCTCAGTTTTTTTGAAAACGTTTTTCTAATAAAATGGAAACAATGTACTGATAACTACAGACTGAAATGTGCTTTATATTCACACTTTTATTGGTTGTTGTTTTAGTCATAAAATGATGGTTATTTCAGCACTGTAAGAAATACATTTATCATTGTCAAGACATTGAATTTTAGTGTTGATGATATCTCAATCAATAGTATTTCTGTATCTTGACCCTGCTGATAGTAGTTGCAAAATAGTTGTCTGTCATTTTTATCATTTTGATTTATGCTTCTTACATTTTTTTTTTATTTTGTTTTACTGCAGTGCAAAGATAGCACTTTCTTTTGTTGAAATGCATTATTTATGGCTTAAATTCCTTTGATAACAATTGTCTTAATTATTTTAAACATAGTATAGAGTAATTTTAACTTTTTAAGACAGTCACATTGAAATTTAGATTACAATATTCATTTTATCTGAATTTTTAATATTAAAACTAAATTGAAATATTTTACAAAATGTTATCTTCTGCATTATTGTGATATCAAAAATTCTATAATAATAAAGATGCTTTAATTTATTTGTTTCATATTTGTAAATCTTTAGGTTATATTATTTTTATTAAGTGTTGTTAAAAGGCCTAGATATCCTGGTTGATAGGGCAATGGGCCCATGTCCAAGACGTTGTTAGTTTGATTCCCATCTGCTGAAAACTCCCTGTGTTGTAAAAGGTGACTGGTGCACATTAAATCTATCGGGTCACAAAGTTTTTTATGTTCCAATAACTAATCATATCTGTGGGTGTACTGAATTGGATATTGATCATTCTCCGGTTCAGGTCAAAATTATGATCCGTGGATGAATGAATGGGTCTGCCCTATAAATGGCTGTGACGTGTGTGTGGCTGAAGTCATATTCTTGACCATAGATGGCACCACTGAGAAACAAAAAAGGCACCCTCCGCCTTAAATCTGCTTGGTTTCACCAAGCAGCTGTTTTCAAGCTTGCTGGATTGGTTAGTGACATTAGAAATAACAACAACAGTATTGTCAATATTAAACATCATAGTTATTTTTTTTGTTTCATCTGTCTTTCTAATATTCATGTTCATTTTTATTTAAAGAAAAGGTGGTTCATATGTTTTGATTCTCTTATAGCTTATATTATTTTTTATGAACTCTAATAATTCTTTTAATTAATTCTAATTTTATCTCTTTTGATTTTTGTTAATAAGGCCATTTTAAAAATAGATTAAATACAGTTTAAACTGAAATTGCAGATAAACTTTTTCATATTTATATTTTTAATCATCAAAAAATTCATGTATAATTCTTTTCACTTTTATTTATTTATTTATTTTTTAAGGAAAAGTTCATTTGATTTTTAGATTTAACAGGCAATACTTTTTTAGGCATTTTTTGAGAACCCTAAAGTTGAAGATGATCTCATCAAGAAGATTGTTGACAATGATAAGATGAATACCAATATATTTTTTGAGGTATAATTTAAATTTATTTAATTTTAATAATTGTAATTTCTATATATTATTTTTTCTATTATCTAATGTTAATTTTAAGAAATATTTTGAAATGGGTTATTGATGTTTGATTACATTTCCTCTTATTCATCGCAACTTTGGCTTATTGATCCTTTTTTTTAAAAATTTAATTTGTATCCCAAAATCCACAAAAATCTGAAACTGCTGTTAAAATATCTCTTTGATTCTTCCTTCATTCTCTTAAAGGTGCTAATATTGTTCATTTCGAGGAAGAGATTGTAATTTCCATATTGATTGTAAAAGATTGTAATTATTTTTTCGATTATCTTGCGTTAGTTTTAAGAAATAATTTAAAATCTCTGCATTTAAAAATTTGTTAGATTATTATAGTTAAAATCTCTAATATTTGAATATTTTTTTATTTTGTTTGCTATTATTCAATAAAACTTAAGCTTATCAATATTTATTTTATTTTATTTTAGTATCACAAGATCCACAAAAGTCTTTTTTTTTATGGATCTTAGGAAAAATTATATCTTATTTTACATTTTATCTTATTTTTATTTAATCTTATGGAAAAATTTTATGATCTCATTGGTCCTTCCTTAATTCTTGCTTGAGGTGATAATTCTTAAATATTGTTCCGTTAGAAGAAAAGATTATAATTTTTTCAATTATTCAGTATTCATTTAAAAAAAATCTAAATTCATATTATTAGTTTTTTTTAATATAAAGGGTATTTTTAAATGACTGTTTTAATTATAATCTTTTTCAAAGACACATTAGGGGTATAAAATATTTCAGGGGTAGGGAAATGAAAACACTTTCATAAAACAGGAGTTAAGCAAAAGGGAATCAAAAACATATAAACCTGTTTGATTGCCTCGTGAAATTTACCAAGTGTTTTATTAATTATTTTTCTTTCATCTGCTCTTTCTTTTCTCCAGCAACTAAACAGGTTTTCAGTTCTGTCTTCTGTAGAGGAGAAAGAAATCCATTACATACCTCAATGTTATTTTTCTTGCTTAAATGGTACTTTAAAACCCCTAACTTTTTTTGCTTTCTTTTTAATAGCTATTAAAAATATATAAATAAGAACAGTCAATTCAGAACATCCTGTATATTTGTACTCTTTTTAAGGTGACAAAGTTAAAGTTACACTTTTTTCTATTCTTTTAAATTTCGAGAGTTAATTTTTTTGTGTCAACTATAATCCAGTTTAAAAATGGATTCTGCATGTTTTTGTGCTGCATTTACTCAGTCATAATATTATTCAATGCCAAAATAGAAACACGAAACTGAACATAATTGAAAATTTTTTTAATGAAATGTTGGTGCTACAAAGAGAGAAAAACTTATTATCCTGAGAAAGCTTGATTGGTGACTAAATAAATACTGATCACTTGTCCAAAATTTCATACAGCAACCGCATGCAGACCCCAAGTTCAAAACCTCAGTTTTGGACTGCAAAGAAACTATTAGGATCATGATATTAAAGGTTATTTACATATAAAATAAGGTTTCTATGGCATGTTGAATAAATAATAGATTTTTTCAAAATGTGACTGAAGGGTACTGCTGAAGGAGTATTTTTAGTATATAATACAAAACTTTGAACAAATCTGTTCCAACTAGTGATGTATGTACTATATCTAAATTTTATATGGATTAGTTTAAGGGAATTTTTTCCTAATATTTGCGAAGATTTTTTTAAAATTTTATTTATTCTTGCACTACTTAAATTTATGAGCAATACTTTTTTTTCATTGATGTTTGTTATGTCTTGAAAAAGTTATGTACTCTTATTATTAATTTTGAAATATTTTTAAAGCATTTTTCATAATTGTTTTTTCAAGAATTTAGAAGAAGCAGCTGCATTGGACACTTTATGTCATGAACTTGTTGAAAGCTTAAAGCCTATATCCATTAACTCAGAAAAGTCTTTTTATTATGATATCAAATCTGAGATTTTCATTGATTATCTAAAGAATTCCCTTAAATACTTACAGACAGAGAATGTGTAAGTAATTTAAATATTTTACCATATTATTTGTTTGAATTTGAAATATCCTAGTACGTCATATGGATTTTACAATGGTTGGAAAAACTACATTATTTTTGTAGTGTATTACAGCTCATTTGTTACAAATGTATATAACAACTATTTTTCTTTTAAATTTGAGTGACTACAAATTATTTACGAAATGTTATCTACTTCACTACTTTAAGGAGACGGAACTTTGCTGGAGAACGTAATTTACATCTATGTTCAAAATGGTTTTGAATTAAATATTGACTTATTTTATTAAATATGAGGAATTATTAAGAAATATTTATTCATGTTTGCACGAGCTAGTTTGTTATTTTAAAGCATTTTTATTCGAAATTGCTCATTTAACCTTCAACTTTTTATGCCTCTCTTGATAGTGAATATTTAATAAAAAATTTTTTTATAAATTATCAAATACTTACAAATTTGAAAATATGTTACCTTCTTTGAAATGACATCAAAGTTTCACAAGTGTACATTCGAATGCAAAAGCGTAACTAAAGTTATATAAATTATATATTTGCAATGACTCATTTAAACATTATTTACTTGGGATTCAAATTAAGTAGTAATTATTGTTAAACTCAGATCACTACAAACTACTGTTTTTTTTTTGTTTTTTTTTTGTAAAGTAGACTACATTATCAATACATTACAAAATACTAAAAAAAGTAGCATTCCTGTCAACATTTGTCACATTTTGCGTAGAATTTTCTTTAAAGTGTTAGTAAAATGTATGCTTTCTATATATTCTTTGCATTTATTAACTTCGTTTATAATGATTTTGACCACCATTATTTTTAAAAAAATTAAGCATATATATTAATAATGGATACTATTTAAGGTTGTCTGCTTAAGCTTTTTCAAAATACACTGTCTGTTTCTGCCTAAAATTGTAATTCAATTTCCAATTTACTACCACTGAGAAAAATCATCCTTGAAAGGATTAAATGTTGGCTGGTATGAAGTAGTGATTATGGCAGTTTCACTACTTGTAATACAGTCTGACTACTTAGATTTTGTTAGCTTTTTAAAAAGTTTATAAAATGTTAAAGATAGTTAAAATAATTTTTTAATATACAGTAAGAGTTTTGATTTAATTATATGTATTTGCTTATTTGCAATTATTTTCAATTTTATGAATGGAAAACAGGAATGAAAGGTGATCCAAAATTGCTTTTACAAATTTAGAGGTTGGATCATACCCTTCCAGACGAGCAATAATTTCGATGGAACATATCATTACTTTCGACTCTGAGAGTTACACTACAGGTGTTGTATAATCTGATTTGTTGAGAAGAGAAAAACTGACAGCAAGTGCTCCAATTGTAAGCTATAAGTGTCATCGGACAATTCATTTTGGAAAAGGAATAACCGACAGACCCTTTTAAGGATTTCTAAAGTATTTTTAATTTTGTCTTTGGTTGCAAGGTTTCTTGCTATGGATCTTCACCCAGTTGTGCTCTAACAATTTCCTGTGAGAAAAGAAAATGTTGAGGTCATATGACCCAGCAGTCTATGCCATAGCTTCACATCTAATGTGATGTAAGGGAAAACAACTGGATGCTCTACAACTTTACTCTTTTCTGTTCTCTTACGGCTGTGCAATCCTACTTTGCATGGTTAATATTGCCTATCTAGTTGATCTCTCTTTTGTCATCGCTCTCATTTTATTTTATAACCGTCGTTGAACAGATGACGCAATTTTCGTTTTTTTCTAATCACTAATGTTCTACTCCGCAGCCTTGTAATTTTGAATTCAATTCAGTAGACAAGGGAACTCCTGGATCAAGTAATAGGCAAAATTTGCCTTCAAGGAAGACTTTTTGATGGAACTAGCCCGCATTTGCTTTACATGGTGAGGAAAACCTCGAAAACCACCCATGGTTAGCCTGACGTCTACCACCAAGGATATTTTACGTCAGTGCTGTGGTCGGTGCTGGCTAGGTGCGGGATTCGTATAGAACAGCCATTGCTTGTATTCAAACCCGGTTCTCCTTATTGGAAGGTGAACACTCTTATCTCATGACACACCACGGCTCCCTCAATTTATTAAACCAATTTAGACTTACAGGGATGCCAACTGTTCCACTTATTGCAAAAGTTTTTATAAAGTGATAGAGTAGAAAAACAAAACTACTTGCAAAAGTTTAGTTATTCTAGGCAATGCTTTCATATCTCACTTAACATAATTTACCTCAAAATAGCTTGAACAAAGCGTCATGTCATATAAACTTTTAAAATATTTATACATAGTGGTGGGCAAAAACACATTTAATGAAATTCTCTGATTCGAGAATCATATACTATAAGAAATTTCATTACCATTAGAAAGATTTTTTTCTCTCAAAGCGGAACAAGTTGCTTCTCTAGATTTGTGTTCAATAAATGGAATCATAAACTAAAATATACGAATAGAAGCAAATTTAATTTCACTTGTGAACCTGTATGTGACTATACCTCATTGTCATTTTTTCTATTGTATAAGTTTCTTCTTCTGTTTAGTTCATAATCAATTATTAAATTATTTTCCTATTAAGGATTAAAATGATGTGTGTAGATCAAACCATGCATATATTTTTTTAAAGTCAGTATAAAAGCTCTCCCTAACTTTTTTTTAATTATCTTAGAAATAATTGATTTTAAAGAAAATATTAAAGTTAAGCCATTTTATCACTAAGTTATTGGGTTGATCAGAAAGTTATTTTGTTTTCTTTTTATTAAAATGATAAATGATTCTCTTTTAGTGAATTACTATTTTATTGAATTATACATTGTTCATTCTGGTCCAATAACTTTTACCATCTATATTCTAGTAGTTTGATTCCATGTTTACTACATTTTTGATCTTTGTTATGTGCTGGCAAAAAACTTATCTAGGTGATATTTTACCTCCTCCCAGTAATGATGCACTTTAAAAATGGTAATTTTCTTGACAGTTGAAAAAAAAATTACGGACATCAACATGATGGTACAAATTTCTTTTCATAAAAACATGAACCTGTATTTCAAGTTAGAGATTAAACCTAAGCATTTCAAATTTAATAAATTTATTATCTCAGTTATCTCACAAAATGTTATCCCCCCCCCCGTGCATTAATGCCTTTATTGCATCATAATCAGCCTCAACTGCTGGTGCATCTTCCATCCGCATGATAATTGCGGGATCAAAATTTCGCCTGTGTACTATCAATACACCTTCTCCATACATTTCGGGTAATATTTTTCTTGCTTGAACAGCATTTTTACCTTTATGATGGTAAAAAAATAAAATACGCCAAAATACGCTTTTCACTTTTCATATTTGAATGGGCTTCAACCAAAAACTACAGCATTGAACTTTTTTACCAACAGGCCTTGCCATATCAGCTGTCAAAATATATAATGATTATGTGGCTTATGTTTAAAGTCGGCTGTAAAAGTTTTCTGTGGGAAAAACAAGATTACTTACAGAACAACCCAATAAAATGTTGATATGATAACACTTAATACAAATTTCTTAATTGATTAAAAATAAAAAATAATTAAAGTTGCTTTTAAATGGCTAAAATTGATGTAAGGATATCAAAACAAAATATTGTGATTATTTACGTCATTATAAAGGTTGTTTCTGAAGTTTAAGAGAAGGTAGGACACATTTAAGGGATTGAGTATAGAAACACATAACCTAAAATGTCATTGTATGCCACTGGAGGGCTTTGATATTTTGGACTTGCTGTCTGTGCACATTTGAACTGGTATTATTATTTGTTGAAATTACCTTAATTTCAAGTTTTCTGATGTTTATTCTTGAAAGTTCAAATCCGTTCTTAAAGGCACAAAAATAGCTGTTTTCTTGATATTTAATGGTAAAAAATTACAACAAAACAGATATTGCTGGGCTATTCTAATAGGATTTTCAACAATTATGATTTGAAAACTTAAAATTAAGAAAGAAAAGTTAATTTAGTTAAATAAAAGTACCAGTTTAAATGTGCACAAACAGCCAGTCCATAGTGATGAGATGTCCCTTCCATTATACAATGACATTTCTTGTTACCAATTGCTATGTAATTTTCATTCCTTATGTTGAACCTTACATTCCCTTAAAATTCTACCATGATCTTAGGGCATTTTGATCTTTTGATTTCCTTGCCTGAACAAACTTTAATTTTCTCATTAATGACAGAGGACAGAAATTTGTGTTACATACTTTTCATTTATTGATTAAATAGTCTGGTTCGTGTTTCACCTAAATCAAGTGATAATTTCCCTAATATACAAATTAAAAACCTATATGCCTGAAAAATAATTCATTCGTTACATTCTTAAAATCTAATCTAATCTATCTAATTGAAAATAGTATATGTTAATTCAAAGTATTTTCTTTTTAGAGCACATATCCTCTCTGTATACTTTTACATACTGCTCTTTAACACCAAATGTTTCTAGTTTTGAAAATAAAACTAAAGAAAATTGCAAATATTTTTCCAATAAGTGTTTTAATGTAAACTGTTTCTTAACAGATTTTAATTTTATCTTATTGGCATGCAAAGTTTGAATTTTTTGTTAAAATAAATTGTATTATTATTATTTTACTTTAGCAGAGAATCTCAACTGAATTCTGCATTTGAACATCTGTGTTCAGGCAAGGAAAATATGGTGAGCATTTATGTAACGAAATGTCTGTAAAGTCTTGTAATGAAATATCTCTCCTTTTTTAAAATTCATGAGCAACAAAATTCAAATATTTAGGAATTTGATAATAAGTATTTTTTTTTGAAAATTTTACAAATGCTTTAAAAATCCTCTTTTGTAACTCCTGTAATTAATAACACGGAAAAGGACAATGCATTAAGCTTTTTGTTAAAATTCTTTAATAGTTTTCATTTTAAAAACTAGCCCTTTGTTTTATTATTTCAGCATGTATGTTTAACCAAAAATAATGATTTTAACACTCAACTCTCTTGGATAGTGTAATTGCTCATTTATGTAATAAAGATAAATGTGAAAGAAATGTATAAAAGCGCAAATAATGATGATTTAAAAATGAGTATCTTGATTATCATTTTATAATTTTTTTAAAATTTCAAATATGTGTTTCATTAAAAGGCTAATGTATGAGGTATGTAAAGTACTAAAAAAACATTTGTCCAACTGAATGTAGCTAACATTATTCAGAATAATATGTCCTTTTTTATTTTTATTTAGTACTTTGACAAGTTTTTAATACTAAATATTACTGAGTGTACTTCTAATTTTTTTCGCTAGCAATTAAAATAAATTCATTTAATGCAACTCAAGTAAAAATCTTTTAAAAAATAAATTGTTTGTGACATCATATTAGATATTGAAACTTGAACTAAGGCATTTCCAGAGTTATATGAATCAAGCAAACTGTAATTTTCTAACTGAATCAACTACAATATGTAACTACACAACAAAATAATATAATGTGGGAATTTTTGGCTAAACTAGTGTAATTCTTTCAATTTTTAAAAATTATTCTAGAAAAATGTTACTTTACTGTGATTTTTTTACTACATTTTCAGACTGTTTTTTTACACCTGCTACTTCTTACATCTAACAATGTTGATAGAGAGACTGAAGAAATTCAACAATTTGGAATGAGTTGGCTCCTATTAAAAATTTACAACAATATGCATTTTCCCTTTGTTAATTTCCTTTTCTCTCAGCCTGTATCGAAATTACGAATCCTTTCTTCAAAATATTCAAACTTCTTTGATTACTATGTGGAAACACTAACTCGTTGTGTAAATGATTTAAAAGAAAATGACCATGAAATGAATTGGGAAAACAGGTTTGTATTAATTATTATAATAATTTTTTTGCTATCTAGAAATACACGTTTAGCTATTACTTATTATAATTTGAAGTTTCATTTTCTAAATCATTTTTGTTTCTTGTTGTTTTAATCAAAATTATATATCTGAAAACTTGCTAGATTCTTCAACTTGCTCTAATTATTAAAATTATTGTATAAAGAATAATTTTAGTACATTGCTATAAATCTGTATTATAGTAATTATAATGTAATTTTTTTCAGATTGTGTTTCAATAATATTGTTTTTTACGCAAAAGAAAGTCTTGGAGCAATTTTTCATAAAAATCTATACCTACTTGTCCAGCTTAAATTTTGATTGAATTGTGACACAGCTTTAAATTTCATGTGCCTTTTATCAAGATAAAAGTTTGTCCTGACTTAAAAACTATCAAACTTAATCAAGATATTCATTGCTTAATTGTGAACAATGTATCATTATGATTTTTTTCTAGGAAAGCACTACAAAGTTTAATCTATTCTACTACAAATTTAGAAATGCTAGAATTTCAGTGAAAAAGTAGCAGTCGTTTCTATTTTATGTCACAATTTAAAAAAAAATATGTGTGTAATTGAAATGTGATGTAGTCAATGCTGTATTCAAGAAGGGGAGAGATAAGAACAATTGTCTTGAGGGTCTGGCCAAAATTCCATGTAAAATATAGTGCTTATTAATTATATGTATTTTTTTTTTACAAAAAGCAGAAAATTTCTTTATAACTATATAAAAACTACAGTTTTATATAAAGAGTCTTCAAAAATTTTGCAAAATATTTAAAATACAGCTTTTTGTACTTTAAAGATGGGGCCCAGACTAAATTTTGTCCCATGGCTGTAAAACCTCTGTTCAGTCTTGGATGTCTAGTGTTTATAAATTAGTTTTTTTTTTTTTTTTTTAAGAAAATTGCAGAGGATTTCTTTTTATCCATGTAAAAACTATGAAATGTTCGACGAAATTATGTTTATTTAAGATAAAATGTCACTAATCTAGAGTCTTAAAAAGTAGTTACTGAAATGTGCAATTTGAAATTAGGGTTTTGTAATATTTTTATATTATGAATATTGAGATTTTTAAAACTGAACATTAGCGAGAACATGTGAATTTATGATTGAATTATCCTGAATTAAAGAAGGCAAGAAGTGCTTACTGAAATGCAGGAGTCAATTTTAACTTGTCTAAATAATATTGTCATAACGAAAATTCAGGGTTTTAAAAACAATAGAGTAATCTGTAGCAATAATTGAAGCAATTGACAAGACCACATGGCTCAGCAATGAAATCAAGTGTGAGTGTCAAAATGTAATGACTCAAATGTACTAATAATAATGGGATGATTATCATTAAAACCGAATATTTGAAAACCACATAAAAATTCATTGTAATAGTTGAATTCCTTGCCAACTGAAACCAGGAGTAGAATTCCAAGCTTAACAGAGAAGAAATCACACAGGTATTTTATCATAAAAAATTTATTAAATATATGTGAAAACAAAAAATTGTGCAATAATATGTTACTTTAAGGTGCAATGCTTAATTAAATGGCATGATATTTCCCTGTAACTATTTGTCAAATTAGCAAAATGTCCCCTCTGTTACATTGCATTTATTAAAGTTAATAGAAATTCGTAAGCAATTTAAAAAGTCTTATAATAATTTATTTTACCTTGAAATGTGATAATTAAAAAAATTTACAAATAATGTTTAGGATGTACCAAATCACAGAATATAGCAGAAATAACAGTGCATGTCAAAAATTTGGGATTTTCTTTGTCCCCTCTTTTACGGACGCTTTTAATTACCTGGCAATTAAATTATGAGGCTCTTTTATTAATTTATGCAATTAAATTAAACATTGCACCTTAAAGTAGCATATTATTGCAAAATTTTTTGTTTTCACATTTATTTAATATATTTTTTAGGATAAAATACTTGTGTGATTTCCCCTCTGTTACGCTTGGAACTCTACAATAGCTTTGCAAAACTAATCGCCTTGACTATTTGAATTTACCATGGAATTGTCGTCTACTGATTCCATCAAAAAAAATTTATGTTATAAAAAGACATTAAAAAATTTTGAGAATTTTAAAAATAATGGAAAAATCCACGATAATAATTCTTAAAGAAGCAATTGTAGATAAATTTATCTTGGAATCCTTACAAATCAAGCACAAAAATAAGTGATTACTCATGGAAGCAATTAAATATTCATGTGTCATAATAAACTATGAAAAAGCTTCACAATATAAAAAAAAGAAGAAGAAATGTGGAAATTTGTACAAAGAATTATAGTAATAGGACTTGAACTATGGATGTGCGTAAGTCCAAATCACGTGTAATTTATTCTTTATGTTTAGGCCTGTAACATGGTCGCCACTTCTGAGGACAACAGTTTGGCATTTTGGTAACCATTTTCTGTTGAATGGTCACCTATGCGCTACTGAACTGTTGACCGCTAATCTAGAGATCCATTTTGAATTTATATCTCCATTTTGAATTTAGATTAAAAATTGATTTTTGTTTTCTCCTTTTTTTTTCTTGTACTTGACTAAATTTTGATGATCGTATATAATAGGACTACACAATTACATTTAAAAAAAATGAAAATAGTGTTTTATTAGATGAAGAAAAATTGCATAATATTAAGAACCTTGGAATTTTTGTCAAAAATGTAATGCAATACACTTATTTGGTTAGCAGTTTTGAGTAAGTAATTTAATACTGTATACTTATTTGTTTCTGGAATTTTTAAAATTTCAATGTTTAAATAGCTAAAAACTGATTTCTACTTAAACTCAGAATTAATTCTTTTAATGTGAAAACAAAGAATGGATTTGGTGATGAACTTGTATTTTACATGCTTCAAACAATATTGCCATAGAGAGTGAATTTCCAACATCAGTTCCTTTGTAAAATTAACAAAAAACAAAATAAGATTAAAAGCTTATTGAGAATATTTACTACAAGTGTCCACTCCTTTGGTGGACATTATTGGGATAAAATGTATCATTTCTTTTATACGTTCTACTCTATTGATAATTATAACCGTATTTTTAAAAACTATTTTTGTTTCTTTGTTTAGAAAACTTTCTTCAAATGAATTGAAAATCTCCTTTAAAGAAGCCTTAAGTCATTTTTGCAGTCTTACACAAATAGAGGATGATATAAGTAAAAGTATTCAACAGCATATTTCAGTACTCTTGAAATCTAATCCAGACAGTTGGGTGTGGAAAGACATGGCTGTGCATCTATTTAAAAAGTGAAAAGTATCCCTATAAGATTTATTTTTATTATATATTTATTTTTTCTATTAAGAACTTTAGCACAACATTTTAAGAATTACCCGAAAAGTTGTCTAATTGTTACTGAAAAATATAAATAAATGTTTTAATTATGTAATATCTATTAACGGGTTTTGTTCATTTAATGAAAATATAATTTTGCTATTATTGTGTCACGAATTTTGAGTACATATATTTAAAAGCTTTATTGCGTCACTAATTGTATAATTGATTTTGTATTTGAAGTATTGATGTTTTAAATTTACCTATATCAGCTTTTCAAAATCATAGCTTAAATATTGTTTTTACTCATTGTAAATTTATTTATTGTTACACACAACCTTATTTAATGATATTCTGAGAATAAAGTGATGATGGTTTAATATTTATTTATTGTGAATAATGTTTATTTTGTAAGCTGTGAAAAAATTCATTTTGATTATTTTTAATAGATTGTTCGATTATTTTTCTTTAATTTATGAAGTGTTATCAAATTATTGGAAATAATGATTAATTGCTAGAAATGTTTTTTTTTTATTTATATTTTGCGGCCAAAGAGTGTAGCATTTTGTACACATAAAAAAATAGTCACAGATTTTCTAGATTTTTTAAATTTTTACTCACTGGGCATTTATATAGGAATAAATGTCTTTCATTGTAATGGATTTCTTTCATGTGAAAAATGGTTCCATAATGTTCTGTAATTCATGCTGGGGTAGCTCAAGTTTGCTTAATGACTTTTTTTTTAATATAAATTTTGAATATCTTCTGACATAGGGTGAGTAGCGTTTTAAAAAAGTGCCTACAGTTGATTATTTTCGAATTTCCTTTCTTAAAGGTGCTTTTTCATGAGGTGATTTAAAAAGTGCTTAACTTTCCCTTTTCCAAAATGAGATATTTTCTCTTTATGTCGATTTTTGCCACAAATTATACAAAAAGCGTGGCTTTCTCATAGTTCTATTTAACATTTCTCAATTCATTCAACCACAATCCATTTCGAAGTGCCTTCGATCCGTACCATATGAAAACACCAATCATTTTACATGTTTGATTAAATATTTGCTAAAATGCATTTTTGCTCTTAGGAATAATAAAAAAATGATGGTGTTCCAAACTTTACTATAGAACAGATAGATTGTGTATTTATATACCTTACAAAACATTTTCATATTTAAAAATAGTATAACTTACAAACAACAATCTTTTATGGTACTGTACTAATGTGATTGGTGTAAAAAGGTTGCCACCATTTGAAGTCATCAATAAAGTAATTATTCAAAAATGTATAAATCAGAAACAGTGACAAACTACAGAAATGTGTAATTACAATTAAGAAAACAATTCATAGTTCTTAGACATTATTTATTGATTTAAAAACAAAATATAAAAAATTCTCTGTTATCGCTGTTTTTTTAATTTTTTTTTTTTTTTTTAAATATCCTTCCCTCAGATTTGTAATGATATCAAGATTTCCAAAGAAATAAAAATCAGTCAGTCTAGGGTAGTCAGAATTAATCTGTTAAACCATATGATCGACTGTTGTATGACTGCTTAAAAATTGTTGTTTTACAATGACTTGCAAAAAAATATTCTTGATTATGGTCAATTGAATTGAAATTATAGCTAGTTTTGGATGAAAAAAAATTTCTAAGTTACTCCAGGAAATAAAATTAATGCTAATAACTGGTTGCTATTATTCAGAAATGATGTTCAAGGGTTTATTCCAATGTATATGCTATGAATGAGATTTAGTTTCGTAAACACATGTTGAAAATTAGACAGTTGCCATTGTTTAGAAATTGTTGTTAAAGAGAGTTTAAATTTTATAATGAATGTTTAAATTTCTTCTGAAAAAAAAATTAATTGAAAACCAGATATTTTCTAAAAAACTATTGGATTAATTTATCCCCAAAATTTATATGCCTAAACTTCTACTTTCATGAATGTTTTTATTGAGCTCATCGATAATAAATATTCACTGAATAAATACAAAACATGTTTATATTTGCAAACTCTGCGGCTGAATAGTGGGGCTTTGGGATCTCATGACGAAAATTCATTGTTCTATCCCTGGACCGGACATGGTTGACTCACCCTTTCAATGGGTCGATAAAATGACTTTGCCAAGCTTGCGTGGGGACTAAACACTGAGGATTTCGCGTTCAGCTCACCACCCAATTGGCTAACCTGTATAATATACGTGAACGCCGTTCGTGGAAAATTTTTCACCATCCCGGAATTTTTTTAATTATTACTAAAAAGGAAAAAAAATCCGCCTTGTTAAGGAAAGTTTCTTTTTTGAATTCCATAGGAAAGAAAGGATTCCTTTTCATGCTCTTCCCTGCCAACGCAAGCGCAGTTTAAAGTTACATTAGATAGATATAGATCTAAATCTAGATATAGATCTCTAATATAGATATCTTCAGTAGAACTGGAGCTAAGAGCCTCTAAATAGTGTCAATTTAATTTTAACCATCCTGTATTTACATTAAAAATAATGATTCCACTTTCTTTCAGTTTATTTGTATATTCTTTATAATATAAAATAAATATTATACACATTTTTGGATGTAAAAAATTTGTCTATTTTTAAGATTAGAGTTGTACATACTTTACACTAAGAAATAATAAAATATTTTTATAGATTTATGAGTTTTTATTGTTATTTTGATGAGCATGAGATTATTGGAAATGTAAAATTAGTCTTCAAAATCACTGAAAATTAGAATTTCCTTATTTTTTGCATTTTTTCAGCATTTTGACTTCATGTATGTGATTTAAGACATCCTTCTTAGTAATAATTCCAGTTAGTTTTCTGAAATAAAAAGGAGAAATTTAAAAATTTTTATTAATAAATTCTTCAATGATAATAAAATAAATAAAAAATTTTTCTATATCCATTTGTTTTTTTATTAAATTTTTTTCTTTAATAAAATAATTATAATTTTTTTAAAGATAAATATGCTAACAGTAAAAATAAACTTGATTTTTTTTTGTCTTGAAGCACTGATCTGCAAAACAAAATCTATATCTCAAAAAATAAAAAAATTTTAGTTAAATAAACTGTTAGTACCAAATTTCCTTTATAAGCTCCATGTTATTGAATGAGAAAGTGTGTATCTGAGAAATATCTGCTGAACAGTTTTGCCCAAGAGTTCAATGCTTGAAGAACATAAAAGCGTTGTAAGGGGCTTAGGGAGGCGCCTGCCTTCTCAATAAGAATCGAGAACTTCAGAATTCTAAACTTCCAAAAAGTTATTATTTATTTATTAAAAAAACCCAGTTATTTATTTATTAAGAGGTAATTTAACAAAACGATTTTAGCAAGATTAATACTAAAAGAAAACACAAATATTTTTAATTCTAAATAGATAAAACTTCTTTGAAAAAAACGCGCTAAAAAGCAGCAGAAATTTCAAAAAATTTCCTTTATTTTAGCAAGATTAAATTACGTTATGAACTATATAATATTACATTTCTAACACCACTATTTTAATTAAACAAAATTTAAGAGCTATTACGTTAAAGATTTTTTAGTGTGGTACTAATTTAATTTTGTATCATAGGATTTTAATACAGCGCGTCAAAAAAACTAAAACGAACCATCTTGAATTACTTTTGATCTAATAATCGGATCTTTACGCTTTTGGACTCCTTCCTATGGTTTAAGGGGGTTACTTCAAATATGTTAATTAATTACTGCAGAAGATGTTTTAAGTTACAAAATAAGACCAAAAAAAAAAACGTACTGTCCCTTAATAAACATACCTTTTTTTTTTGACGGATTCAGATTTCTAGTTCCCAAAATATAAGAGGTGCCGCAAAGTGAGAAATATGGTCCCAATGGTTTGGTCTGGAGAGCGCTCCTAAGTTTGGACCTCTTAATGTTAATTTTACTTTTTGTGCATTCCATTATATCTAGTGATCTTTTTAAGCGAATCGAACAACGTTGCACACAATTATAAAATTCGTTTATCCAAAGATAATCCCAGGCGAAAAATCACTTTAAGTAAATATTTATCATTTTATTTAAGAATGATCAAAAAATGTTAATTTAAAAAATAATTACCCATTTTCCGTGACTAAAATTTGACGGAGACCTAATTTGCAGAACATTTCAATTACTGTCTCCATTGGAGTTAGTACTGTAACTGTAATTGGAGCCTGTAAAAATATAATATTTAAAATGTAATTTATTTTGAAAATACAAAACTTTATAAATTTTACCTTTTGTGTTTATTATTAATTTAAGTAAGAATACTTACCATATCAACTATTTTATTCAGATTTAGGGAAAATGGAGATTTTGATGTTTCATATGCTTTTTGACCAAAGTCAACAGTTGTTCTCCCATTCACTTGTTTATTCTTTTTCTTGTGTTCTATATAAAAATGAAAGACTGCAGTTTATTTTGTCTTCTAAAGTTTTTTAAAGCAAAGCTGGATGTATTATGGACCTTACTTAGACTATATTTTATATTCATAATTCCATTATAAAAAATTTTAAATATTGATCTTTCCAGGATGTGCCATTGTTAATTATTTTGAGAAGAAATCATTTGACTCAAAAAATATTTCAAAATTTGGAGATTTGTATACTCTTCTTTAAATTTTGAAATATTTTTTAGATTTTAATTTAGATTTATTATATGATTATTTTTTTGAGTAAGAGATGTCTCATTATGTACCCCATTTCTCATGATGAATTGAACAAAGGAGTAATTGAACCTTAAAAATATGGCTTCTTTATAATTCGATATCTCAGAAACTATTGGATCGATTTCGCTGAATTTATGTACTTTGCCATGTAAAATTACATTCTTTAAAGTGATGTAAAAATTTTATACATTGAAATTCATATGTTTTCGACCATTATTAAACAATATAATAATAAATATTTACTGAAAGTTATGTTAGCATGGAATTATTTTTGGATAAATGCGTTTCATAGTTGGGTGCAAAAAGTTCTAAATTTGCTTAAAAAGTTCTCGAGATATGGCAAAATACGTTAAAAATAAAATTAACATTAAAGGATTTAAACTTTGGATCGCTCTCCTGACCAAACTATGGGGACCCTATTTCCCAGATTGTGACTACCTCTTCAAGATCAGAAAACTGAATCTGTAAAAAAAAGTATGTTTATTCATTGAAAGTGCGTTTTTGTGTCTGATTTCGTAACTTAAAATGTCGTCTGTTCTAATTAATTAGATTCGTTGAGATCACCCCTTCGAATCATTAAGATTAAGTTCTAGAACATGACGATCCGTTTTTTTTAAAAAAAAATTTATTTGGCGCACTGTACTTATTTAAAAGGTGATGAAACCGATTGTTTTATCCACCGAACATGTCACAAAGGAAACTTTCAATTGTTTCTATTTGTCAGTGAATTAAGCAAAACAAAAGAGAGCATTTAAATATTTACGTTCATTGAAATAATTGTTTTGGATACGACACAAAATTGTAAAATATTCATTCTCAGCGAAGTACAAAAATGTAAAAAAAAAAAAAAAGAAGAAAGAATGTATTTCTAAAATCATTATAACTCAAGATTATGATTTATAGCATTAAAAATACTTAAGAAAAATATAATGTGTACAAATAACTAAATATCCAAATACAGTACAGAACCCGTTATCCGGAAATCAGAAAACCGGAAAACCAAAAAACCGGAACGAAATTCGCTAAATTTTCGCGCCATTTAAAAAAAAAATTTTTTTTTCCACATAAGATTTTAGGACTTTTTTTCTTTTTTGAAAGATGTTTACCTTACCATCATTTTGGAAATAATCATTAGTGTATTANGAAGTACAAAAATGTAAAAAAAAAAAAAAAGAAGAAAGAATGTATTTCTAAAATCATTATAACTCAAGATTATGATTTATAGCATTAAAAATACTTAAGAAAAATATAATGTGTACGAATAACTAAATATCCAAATAGTACAATTTATCTGGAATTCTATGTTTTTTCTAAACATTCTTAAGCTGTCCTTTTTTTTGTTGTTGTTGAAAGAATGAAAAATCAATTAACATGAAATATGCTGTGTCAGTTTTTTTAAAACTTTTTAAGAAAAATTAATTTTATGACAAATTTAATGATGATGTTACTCTTGTAATGCCATTTGTAACCGAAAAAATATATGTTCATCCCGAAAATTATTTGTTCCACCAACATGTTCAATCTCTTTAAAAGTTTGCATTCCCATTAATACTTTGATACAATACTTTATATATTTTTTGATACAATACTTAATATTAATACTTTGATATTAATACTTTGTACTATCTCTGATTTTGACTTACCTATTGTTAAACAGAGATCTCTTCTCAAGACGAAACCAATTAAATATGGAAGCTCCTGCGAGAAAATAATCGGAAACCCATTGTGTGACGTGTTTCTTAAAATGTCTTCTAAAAATTAAAACAAAAGTATTCTTAGAATGAAAATCGTATAATCCTTATTTATTTCTTACACTCTGTAAAATAAATAGATTAATATTTACATTTATTAGGTCGTCTGCAGTTTTTCTGATTTTTGAGTTTTGCCCTATTTTTTGAAAGTTTAACATAATTGATGTTTTTAGTATTAAATAAGTGCTATTAAATTTAAGGACAAACTAAATATTTTGTAACTTCGAACAGATTTATTATAAAAAAAAATTAAATTATAGTGAATTACATAATTTTATAGATAGCTGAAACAGCTAATGGAATTTATTGTTATCAAATGCTTTTTTTCATTCATTAACATCAATAATCTGCAAAACTTCTTTCAAATTGTATTTTATTGGGTTAAATGACTAATGCATTACTTAATATATAAATGTAGAAATATGTAAAAATGTACATGTTAAATATTAAGCAGCATACATAGCAAACTTGACCCCCAGACACATACTCTGGCTGTTGAAATGAGTACCGGTGCATTATGCTGAGTTTGAAGGTAGGTCTCAAGTTTGATGTCATTATGATAAACTATCAAACATATCTATTTTGTGTTTTCGATCTGACTCATATTTCTTAAGGCCATTTTAAATAATTTGTAACCCATTTCTCATTTTGCAGTTATCACGCAAGCTGTTAAAATTCTTCTAGTTCAAATGAGGAATTTTTTCTGGAAAATTCAAATCTGTAATAAAAAACTGGAGCTTCTATTTAATATTTAAATAAATCCGCACCCCCAGGCTGTAGTGTCAAATTTGGTATCAATGAATGTGTGTTGTATATTTAAATCGAAATATTTAATTTCCGCATTCTTAAATTTTTGACCTCATGCAGAGTTCTCGAAGTATTTATCTATTTCAATAATTTTCAGTCACCCTACGATTTAGTTGTTTAATGTATTATCGTGCATTAGTTGTGATATATATTGAATGTTGCAATTATTTTACGTTTTACATTTCCCCTTTTTCCTCTCTGTAGAGGGCAAATCTCGGAATTAAAATTTTTAATTTCTGACTAGCTAGAGACCACAAATTTTAACTGAAAGGCTGTGCCGAATGACAATTAAAGTTTTAATTTTTTCCGAACAGCAATAAGATGAATTCATCGGTGATCGAAATTTGAAACACTTTCAGATTTTATCAAGAGTGCTCAAATTTAGACTGGAGCTCTGTGCCGGATGACAAAATTTTTTTTTAAATCGCTTCTCGACTGCTACCAGCAGAATTTATCATCAATGGAAATTTTAATCTCTCCCTGTAGCTGGAACGACTGTAACTTTGTGAAAACTAACGATAAAAATTCCAATCGTTTCCTTAGCACTTTACTTCATTAATTAATCTATTATTCGCGATCGATCGCAACGCTCGAATGCGCCATCTGGGGAGATGACTGATTCCATACCTTGACTCTTCCCCGTTGTATAGGAATGTACTACGATATTTTTCCCTTTCTTAATATTTTTCGTATTTACTTGTCAAAAATATTTTTTTAAATTACTACGACGTTTTCTTTTAGTGTGGATTTTCAGTGTAGTTTTTAGTTATATATAGTTTCCTAAATTAAAAGTATCTAATCTACTTGAAAATCAAGACAGATAGTAACGGTTTTCCTTCTCTTAAGACTCTCCACACGCTAATGGTGAAAGCATGCGAAGTGTTGCCATAGGTCAGGGCTAAAGAGAATAGAAAGGCTAGTTCACTCCTCTCTTAGAGATGAAGCTACGATTTCCCTCCTCATGACGTCACTGTGTCCACAGATCTCGAAGATCGCAAGCAAAGATATTATGATAACTTTGCAACTTTCTCTTTGTAAAAATAAGTTAGACATTTTCTGGTTATTAGCTTTCAAACTTAACGTAATTAACACTTTATTTCCGTTCATAAACATGGTTCAAAAAAACTTTCTTGGCCATTATATTAAAAAAATACAATTTTAAACTTATAAAAATATTTTACTAGTTGGCGAAAATGACACTATCAATACTTTATTTTAAGAAGTTCTGTTTTAACTTTAATTATTAAGAAAAATTAAAGCATATATTGGCACTTTTTTATCTACATATTCTGTTATAACAATAAGTTGAGTTAAATTTAGAATCCCTAATTTTTAAATATGCCGTTAAAATCAATTTGTTTATACTTAATCATTAGGAAACATCAACCTTATACGCTAATTACTAAAACAAAATAATAATTTAGGTTCATAATGACATTAGAAATTTTACAATTGCTTATAGATAGTTAAATTTACGATGATATAATTTATAGATATTTAAATTTAAGAGAATATAATTTTTAAAGAAATCATAAATATTTAGAATAACTACATTAAAAATATGTTATGAAATTAGGAGAATTTCAACTACATACTATATATTTTATTTACATTTTAATTTTCTTTGACTTTATCTATTTTTTAATTTTTTTCTCCTGCGTTTCTTTTTGAAGTAACGAGGCGGTTTCTATTTAGATAATGAATTTTTATAAAAGTTCTTAGCGATAGAATAAACGTATTGCTGTTTTATATTAACTGTGTCATTTCGGAATCCATTCTTTACATAGTTGTTCATTTACTTTAAGGTACACGTTTTTCTTTTTGTTTTTTTTATCAGAATTTTTGCAAGTTGCAATCGCGCAAACTGGCATTTCGATAATAGTTTTAAATTCTTGTAAATTCACTGCAAAAACTGAGGAAAGTCATTATAGAAAATAACAAATGTCTTAGAATATCTCTCAAAAAGAAATACTCCAATATTAGTTAGAGCTAGTAAGGCCGAACGCTCCGTTCTTGAAGTAAAAGTGCGAGCTTTGCGCCAAAGTGACGTCACTAGAGAAAATCGGAGGATTGGCGTGGCGAGAGTTTCTTCAATCGAGTGAACCAGCCCTTCTATTCTCTTTAGCCCTGGTCATAGGTACAGACTTCTGCTCTACGCCTCCTGTAGCCCATTTCGATCGCCAATTTGCGATTTCAAAGCTCGAATACGCCAACTGGGTAAAAGACCGGTTCCATGTTTTGACCCCCTTCCCTCTTTTTAGTTGTACGGAAATGTACTAGGATATCTTCCATTTTCATAATGTTTCTAGTATTTAATTATCACAAATATTTTCTAATATTTCCACAATGCTTTCTTCAAGAACTATGTTTATTTTCAGTTCCATATAGTTTAATAACTTAAAAGTTTTGAAAATTAAGACAGAAACTAAAGTACTTCCTTCACCCCTGACTCTCCACACGCTATGGTGAAAGCATGTGAAGTGTTGTCATAGGTTGAGAGTTTTGCTCTGCACCACCCGTAGTCCATTTCGATCGCCATAGCTGGAGAGCTCGAATTTCGACTGCAGTTCTTGCCGGATGACAAAAATAGGAAAAATTCGATCGTTTTCTGACCAGTATTGTACAGCCGTGTCATGAAATAAATGTTTCAATAGCGCGGCTTCTTAGACAGAATTTATTGCCATTTTATCGTCCTTCGAAATTTCGACTACTTTCCGACATAAGCTAACACACAAAACTAAAATGAAATTTTAAAAAAAGAACAAAAAGAGATTACTAAAAACTACGCTGATCGAATAGACAAAAAACACTTTCCTGTACTCGTTGTAAATAGACTATAGTTTGTCTTAAATAAGAACTCCTTTAGCCATTCGTCTGGACCCGTGGCGGTGACTATATGGTAACGATATATAACTATTTCAAGTAGGGGTGTGGGGTCTGCTAGAGAAAGGGAATCTTTTTCTTCAGTCTATTGTGTTAGCCCTAGAATGAAGAGAAGCTACCCTCCCAGAAATGCACTATTCTTGTTTCCATAACAGCAGACGGCCTCAGACTTAGGGGTGGGGGGAGTTCTTACCGTAGACAAACTATAGGTGCCCCGAGGTTTCGCGATTTACGTTTTAGTAAGGACGCTGGACTACTGTGGTAATGAAGAAGGGAAATCGTATAACCTTGATACGCTATTCTTCTAAAAAAGAGCATAATAAATTTTTATCACAGTTTTATCAAGTTCTCCGTTTATCGTTTTAGTTCTCTTAAAAAGGTGGCATTAAAAAATATAAGTATTTTAATTTTATAATTATGCTTTAGATTGAAATTTGAAATTAATCTAAACTCAAGCTTAAAGCTTTGAATTTTCATGTTTAGAAAAAAAAAAAGAAATGATTGTAGTTACCTATTTCGTATAAAGTCATTCCTTTTTGACTAAAACAAACTAGCTGGCTTCTAATCCTACAACAATATATATATACGATCATTATTTGTTTGTAATGAACTAATACAACATAGTAAATTATTTTATATGCATTCCTAAATTATAATTTATATTTTTTTAAAAAATCATTTGATACTTTAGTAGATAGTTTATTTATATTTTTTCAAGCTTACTATTATCAACTAATGACTTAAAACTGTATATCATTGAATATAGCAGCATATAAAGATGTAATTTAATATCGAAAGAATCGGAAGAAAAAAAAAATTTCAACTAATGTGCAATGCGCCAAAGAAAAAAAATAACAGATTAACTTTAGATGGAATAATCGGATCTTCACGTTTTAGGACTCAATCTTAATGACTCGAGGGAGTGACTTCAAATATGCTAATTGATTACTGCAGACGATATTTTAAGTTACGAAATTGGTGACAAAAATGTACTTTTTCTGAATAAACATAATTTTTTTTTTTTTTTTTAACAGATTTGCATTTCTTATCTCTAAAATATAGAAGGTAGCCGCAATCTGGGAAATATGGTCCCAATTTTTTTTTTTGGTCAGGAGAGTGTTCTAAAGTTTGGACCAAAGTTTGTTAATTTTACTTCTTGCGTTTTCGCTTTTTAAGCGAATTGAAAAATTTTGAACACAATTATGAAATTTGTTTATCCGAAGATAAATCCATGCAAAAAATAACTTTTGGTATATATTTATTATTTCATTTAATAATGGAAGGGACAATTTTGTATTGTAAGGCGCACAATTTTTTGCATCATTTTAAAAAATATAATTTTACTTGGCAAAATATAAAGTTTGAGCAAAATCAATCGAATAGCTCATGAGAAATTGAATTTTAAATATCTGCATTTTTAGAAATTCAATTTCTCATGAACTATTCGACCGATTTTGCGTAAATATCTCCTTTTGCCATGTAAAATTATGTTCTTTAAAACGATGCAAAATATTGTGTACCGTGCAATTCAAAATTAATTCGTCCTTTATTAAATAAAATACTAAAAGTCATTTTTTACAGCGAATTATCTTTGGATAAACGATTTTATAACTGTGTGCAAAAAAGTAAGCTAAAAAGCTCTCGAGGTACAGTGAAATAAGCAAAAAAATTAACTTTAAGAGGTTCAAACTTTGAAGCGTTCTCCTAACAAACTATTAGGACAGTATTTCCCAGATTGCGGCTATATATTGGAGATCAAAAATCCGAATGCGTCAAAAAAAAGGTATATTTATTCAGAGAAAGTACGTTTTTACGTCTGATTTCTTAACTAAAACTATAGTCTGCTCTTCTTAATTGGATGACGTGAATCTAGAACGTGAAGATTCGATCATTAGATCAAATACTTAGGTTGGCCCAGTTTTTTTTTTTTTTTTTGTTTTTGCGCACTGTACTCTGCAATTTAAAAAACGAAAAAAATTCTTAACTTTTGATCTAGTAATCGGATTTTTATATATGAAGATTTAATCTTAATGGTTCGAGGGATTGACCTGAGAAAAATATTCCAATTAGTAAGAGCAGGTGAAATATTACGTAACAAAGTCGGACCCCAAAGCCTTTTTCTGAATAAATTTTTCAACAAATTCGAATTTTCGACCTTCAAATTAGGGTGGAGTTTCAATGTTTTTTAAAAATTATTACTCCGAAACCATTCGGCTAATTTCGTTCAATGCTTTTATTTTCTTATTTAAAACTACAGAATTTAAACTGTGTAAATATTTGTATATCATTAAAAAAAAATTTTTTGTCATAGCTAAATTTAAATAAAAAATAATTATTATTAAGTAACATGTTTCATATGCTTTATTTTTGTGCAAACGCGTTTTTAACTTGCATAAAGTCTGAAACATATGAAGATCATCGAAATACGTACATAATTTAAGATAATATTTACCATGGAATACAATAATATTCAAGAACTTCAACTTTTGACCGCTGTCCTGTGTAAACTATTGTTGCCAAGTTTTTCAGACTAGGGCGAATCCTAACATTTTAAAGGATAAAAACTCGAACCCGTCGAAGAGAAGGTATGAAGAAAAATTACATTTTTGGGTCAGATTTTTAAACTTGTAAGAGTACCCGTTCTTATGAATTGGTATTTCAGATTATCCTCTCGAACTACCAAGATTGCATCTTAGTAAGGGAAAGTTCTATCATTAGATCAAAAGTTATTCATGTGTTCCGCCGATATATTTAAATTCCCCTACATTTAGAAATCAATCTCTTCCCGAATATAACTCAAGTTAATTTTCAATATATGATTGGGAAATATAGTTTATGTAGGCTGTACTATTATATTGGATAGTGACAATTTAACTTTTATGACGTTATATCGTAAAAGAAATTTTATTGATAACTAGATATTTTGTCTACTGAAAGCTATTATCAATGTGGTGTGTTTTGTAGTACACCATTTTAATTTTTCGTAAGACTCATTGAATTTCAATTTCCGTAAATTCTCCTTTCTCGAGGGCATTTTGATTTAAAACTTTTGAGCAGTCAAAACTTTCTGCAAAGTTGTCGCAGGATAAAAAGAAAACTTTTTGTTTTCAAAATGTTTATTTTGAAATGAACTTTCTAACTATGCATCCTCTTTCTTAGTTGGAATTTCAAAGTTGAAGGACTCTCTAGCCCAAGGCAAGGATTTTTTTTAACCCTATGAAATCCCTGTGAATTAAATTAACATTGGTTTACGTGGTTTTCTGGTTAGCTGTATGCGAAAAAAAATCAGTTACTCAAACTTGGTGACTATTTGTTTTAAACTGCTTTGTTCTTATTGGCTTTATCGTTTCGTTTGAAAAAAAAGTTTTTTATTATTATTTAAATGGAGAAAAATACAAGCTGTACTTTTAGAACTTTAATATTTATTTTTAGAACATTTCTCAAAAATGTCTCAACATTCGGAGTCCTTCAACTAGAAAAAAAAATGCTATCAAAATCTAAAAATCAATTACTGGAATCAATTAGAGTAAATGCGGGTTTGAATTATAGTAAATTCATATGATGAAAATGAAAGTTATTTGAATTTTCCACGAAACAACTTTCCATTTTTCACATCAAATAAACTTATTGGGGATTTAAATCAAAACAATATTTAAATTGACTAGGATAATAATTCGTTAATGTCTGATGTTTTCTACCTCACTTCGATATTAATTCGTTTTTTTCAACGCTTAATCATCCAAACGTTATGACCCTATTTTTGACTAGTTTTCTTAGAGTATAAAAGTTATTGATTACGAAGCCCCTATACACGAAGAGAATTATTATGTTTCAATGTCTACTAATTAAAATTCATTTTAAGATTTATTAATTTTAGCTAGATACTTTAAATCAATGTTTCTCAACCCAATTTACACCATAGACCGGTAAAACTTTTGAGTGTTTTGTCGAGGACTGGTAAGGTACTATTGGCATAAGTTTTACTTATACGAAATTGTGGCACATGAAATATTTTTTGATTTTATTTTTTATCATTAATTAACATACTCTCCACAATGAAGAATAAACTTTTCTAAATATAAATAAAATTTATATGAATTCTAATACAAGTATAAATTTTTCTATTCTAATAACAATATAGCGATACCAAAACCATGTGTAGGTATCAATATAATGCAAGTAAATATGAAACAAATAAAAAGGAAATAATAGACATTCAAAATCTAAATAACTGAATTTAATGTAATTGCTGTTGTTATTTGCTGCTGACTAACATGTCAATTTCAGGTGTCAAACCTAGTTCCAAGAACACGTACAGTAGGGGCAAAATGAAATCGATTTCAATGTTTTATTTCATAACCAAATTCACACTCATAACCAAAATTATAGTTTTACGTTAATAAGTTGAAGAAAAAGGCAATAAAATCTTAACAGTAGCTTATGGAGTTAAAATCACGTGCTCTAACAAAATATCGTATTAATGTCTAATCTGATATACATCTAAGCAACTACCGAAGCAAAAAAAAAATCGGATTTATGTTTATTTTTTCTTATTCTTTAGTAATAAGTAGGGAAAAAGTGGTCTTTGTTCGATATTAAATAACAAAAAGGTAACAGTGTTTGTTGACCTGTTAATAGAGCTTGCAACTCGGTTCGTGGACAAGGGTTGAGAAACAATTCTTGAAATATTTTTTATTTCATCGTGATCGTGAAAATAATATCTAACAGAACAGTAATTCCCAAAAGAAATCCTTGGATTCCGCAGAAGATTCATTAATGCATTGAGAGAAATTTTTTTTTTTATAATTTTTAAAATCTGAAATTAAATTATTATCCTTCACATTTGTATAACTATTCTTAATGTTTTTAACAGATCTTTTACGAAAATTATAATTCAGCGTACTTTGTTCATTTTCAGCTTATGCATACACTGAAAACAAATTCAAAATTGGACTAGATATTGTTCGAAACCTGTGAATTTAAGTGTCTGACATTAAACCTAATTTAAGACTATTATTGATAAAACGATAAAAATAATTCATTCTTCATATTAAATATTTTAAGACTAACCAGCAATCTTTCTTTGCTTAGTAGATTCTCAGCTGCTTTAATATACTTTATTTATAAAGTCGGTGTTCAGCCAAAAATTTCTCAATCATTTAGGGTTCCGTATCGAAACAAAAATTGGGAAATGCTGCTCAAAAACCGTGACTGTAATTTACAAATTCAAAGGAATGAGTTAATAATTGTTTTTACCACATTCCTCGAACAAGATCAACAGCTTTCGTAGATTCTTTAAAAGATTTCTTGTTATCCAAAAATGGGTAGTGGTTGAACTGTATATGAGCATCATATCTAATGAATTGTGATAAGAAATATTCATTAACGAGCATTAAACAATCAAAAGTATAAATTCCTTTTGTGATTTAGACAAACATAGAAAAAGATACATCCCTTCCTTGTCCATTGCGTCTCCAACCCATTTGCTCACAACAACAGTGGCCATAACTGGAACAATATAATCGACACTTCCGGTCAACTCAAACATGATAACGACCAAAGATACTAGAAAAGATTTTCAAGTAAATATATATAAATTATAAAAAATGTATTTGCTTTTTATATGTTAACTAGTTGTAAATGCATATGTTATAGGTCAAATCTGAATTTTGGCATTCTATACAAAATGAAAGTATAAAATTTATGCTAAAGGAAATTTTTTGAAATAAAATTAAATTTCATCAAAAACAACGTTTTAAGTACACCTTCATCAGTAAGATAAAAATTTTATCCAACTGATGAAAGCGTAGCATTGTAATATCCAAACTCGTATAGGTCAAAACGAAATACCTGACACAATTGTTACGCCTTCATCAACGGGATAAAACTTTCATCTTACTGATGAAGGCGCAGCATTGTGATAATGGTGAGCAATCGCAATAGATAAGTTACAAATACGCAAATCACAAATGAATGGCAATTTTTTATTTAAAACATATACGAGTCTTGGTGTCACAATGGTACACTTTTATCAATAGGATAAAATTCCTATCCAACTGATGAAGGTGTACCATTGTGACATCAAAACTCGTACAGTTCTACTATTTGTGATTTTAAAACGTTGTTTTTGATGCAATTTAAACTTTAAAAATTTAACACATTGCCTAAGCAATGTATACAGGACCAAATGGTAAATCGGCAATCACCGGTTTTTACATTTTTAATTTAAATAATGTACCTGTCATTCTCGTTACACCTGCCAAGCAAGATGCAGCTCCAATCATTGCGTATAAACTAGGTGCCATGCAATTTTCATTTGAAGCACATGCAGTATGGAATGGCCACACATGCTTATACCTCCTGTATAAATAAAATCAAGATTTCAAAAAGCTATGTATCTCAGTAAACAATATTTAAAATGAAAAAGAAAACAAAAAGTCTGAACCATTACGGAAGAATGAATTATTGATAAATTATTAGATAAAATAAAGTATTTAAACTCTACATTTGTATAAAGTGTGTTAAAAAGAAAATAATTTTTTTCGGCTGACTTAAAAAAAAAAGAAGCGTAGAATGCCATCCACTATGAAAGACATGGGAGGAAATTTTGGTGATTATTAAAAATAATACTAAACTGTTTATATATGCTGTTGTTTGTTGGACTTGTCATTCAGCACAGACCTTTAGTTTAAACATAAGCACTGTAGCCATTTGGTCAGTGATCGAAACTTTATTGACTATAAACTTTTCGGGTGATAAATTCTATTTTTAGCAGTGAAAAAAAATAAGTTTTAAAAATAAAAACGCGATTGAAACATGTCGTCATTCTTTTCAGAGTTCCTTATCAAGTTTGAGTACAATAGCTAGTTACAGAGGGGACAAAATTTTGATTCACGGTAGATTGTGTTTGGTGATAAATTCTGCTTGAAGCGGTTAGGAAACATTGCAATTTATATTGCTGTGAAGATACAGAGCTCAAGATGAGATTTCAGTGCTATTTAGTCAAAAAATGGTTAGAACTCGCGTTTAAGATTAATTCTATTTGGAAATAAAAAGGTGATACATTGTGAGTGATCAGGAAACGATTGCTACAACGAGCATTGTCATTCGGAACGAAGCTACAGGGAAGATTTTAGTGCTATAGCTAATTGGAAAGCAGTCGAAATTTCAGTCGCAAGATTCCACCCTCAAAGACGCAAGAGTGAGTTACTAAAAAGTAATAATAAACGATCATATTAATAAAAATACATAATAATAAAAAAATAATGGTAAAAGAAACACGTGTAAGCTTGTTTCATGACACCGACAGCAAAAACATTGTCAGATCCATAAGAACAGAAAAAAAATATCTTATATGAAAAAAAAACTATAAACAAAAAAAAAATTCAAAGCAATCATTTTAATACAGTAAGACAATTAATTTATTAAACAAATATTTAGAAGACACAGTTTTTATGAATAAATTCAGACTCTTTAACAAGTGGATGTGTAAGACAGACCTTTCATCAAATAAATTAGATCACAAATTGCACTATATTTTAAACAGCTCAAATAAAAGTACTAACATTATTTCAAAAGTTGTTTTTCCTTTTATTTATATCCATAATTACGCGATAAATCCTTTCTCATATTTTATTTAAATAATTATTAATTATCCTATTTTAATTTTATCAGAATACGAAGTATTAATTTGTAAGATTTTTGATAATTGCAGTTTTCTCCATTTGGTATTTTATACATAGCTCTTTTTTTAGTTCTTTTATCAATGCAAAGTTAATGTTTGAAATTTATTTTGGTCATTACGATAGTAATATCCTAATAATTTGTGCCAAGATTATTTTTTCCCTTTTGCTTAATGACGTTAAATTATCCCTAATTGATAGCAGGAAATGTAATTTGCATTTATTAGGTTTTTTGTTTTTCTGCCAATGAAGAATATGAAAAAGTTAATAATCAATTTTTTTTATGATATATATCTGCAGCTAGTAAAGAAGTAAGCTATTGCTTCAAATAATACGCTAAATAAGTTTCCTTTTATAAGATTGTTATTTCCCCGGACTAAATATTGTCGCAAATCATGATTTACAAAACTTGACTTTAAGAGTATTCAAACTAAATTGGAGAATATAGAAAGAATTAAAATTTCGATATTATTGTAAAAGTACATAAATATAACTTTTTATATACCGATTAATTCGTTTAAAAACTATTGCTGAAAACTGATACTAGACCGTCGAACATTTCGTAGAATACGGAGATAAGGTTGTTATTAAGTTTTTTTCTTACTTTTTTTAAAGAAAGAATTGATGAAGATATGCTAAATGGATTAAACAAAGCCCGTAGCACTTACGCTAGTCTCTATAAATTCTGGAGAAACAAAAACATAACAAATTCAACAAAAATTAGAATTTTCAATACTTGTGTTAAATTTGTCTTACTATACATATCTGAGACATGGCACTGCAATAAAAATAACGTGAAAAGATTTAAAGTATTTATTAACAACTGCTTAAGAAGAATACTGCGTATAAAGTGGTTTCATAAAATTTGCAATACAGAAATTCTTAGAAAAGCAAAACAGAAACCGATTGATATGAAAATAAAAAAAAACCGTAAATGGTAGTGGATTGATCATGCTCAACGTTATCCTGAAAAATTTAGAGCAAAACAAGTTTTCGATTGGAACCCTAAGGCAATAGAAAGAGAGGAAGACCTAAAAATACTTGGCGCAGAACGATTTTAAACGAATTGAAAACATGAAAGACATGGAGAAGGGTCACAAATAAAGTGTGATGGAAAATGATCCAGCATGGAAATGATAGAAGTCCCTATGCTCCAATTCGGAGTAAAGAAGAATAGGGTATAAAAATAACAGTATGCAGAACAAAATAGTGTCGCAAATCATGATTTACAAAATTAGACTTAAAGAATATTCAAATTTAATTGGAGAATGTAATAAGAATTAAAATTTCGATATTATTTTAAAAGTATATAAATATAACTTTTTATAATTCAATTCATTTTTTTAAAAATCATCGCTAAAAAACCAAACACTTTACAAAATAAGAAGATAATATTATATTTCGTTATTATGTTTTTTTTAATAGTTTTGCACATTTAAATAAGATTTTTTCTTTGTAAAGATACTTAATAATTTAAGCAGGGAAAGTTTTTGAAGTACTTTGTGCAGGAAAAGTTTTTAAGATTTTCATTGCTTGATGATTTTTTATAAGTATGAAGAGGCTTCGCCACCTGCTCGTCAAAACTCCCATTAAAATTTCTATTTTTTCCCCTAAAATTCAATACTTAAAAAAAGACCATTCTGTTCATAAAATATTTAATTATTATAACTTTATGTAAGACCATATAGTTAAGTTAAAGTGATACTCGTATTGTTGTTGTTTCTAGTGTCACTGGCCAGTAAGCCTACTTGGTGAAACCAAGCGAATTTATGGCAGCGGGTGAGTTTCTTGTTTTTAAGAGGCAATTATGGATTAGTTCCAAGATCATCTATGGCCAAGAATACGACTTCAGCCACACAAACGTCTCTGCCCGTTTATAGGGCAGACTCATTCATACATTCATTCATTCTTCGTAATTATGACCCGCAACAGAGAGCGAGCAATCTCCAATTCAGTATTCCCAGAGGTATGATTTGTTATGGGAACATGAAGGATTTTGTGAACAGATTGTTTTAACGTGCACTAGTCACCATTTACTACACAGCTCGCCCCTAAACTCTCCTATTTTTGATTCTCAAAATATAGCTGCAATCTGGGAAATATAGTTCCGATATCTCGAGAATAATTGAGCACAATTATAAAACTTCTTTATCTATAATGATAGATCAATACAAAAAATAAATTTTAGTAAATATTTATTATTTTTTTATTCTTTACTTAAAAATAGTCTTAAGAATTTTGAATCAAAAGGTATACAAATTTTTACACCATTTTAAAGTACATAGTTTTACATGGCAAAATACAAATTTTGAGTAAAATCGGTTGAATAGTTCGCGAGAAATTGAACCTTAAATATACGATTTCTTGAAATTCCATTTCTCAGGAGCTATTCGAGCGAATTACTCAAAGTTTTTATTTTGCCATATAAATTTACATACTTTAAAATGATGTAAAAAATTGCATACCTTTCAATTGAAATTGTTTTAGATTATTAAATAAAATAATAAAAAGTAATAAAGATTTATTATAACTTAATTTTTGCATGTCATTATCATTGGATAAACGAACTTATAATGGAGTTCAAAAATTTTTCAATTCTTAAAAAATTCTCTAAATATGGCAAAAACAGTAAAAATGAAAATGCTCAGCATAAAGGGGTCGAAACTTTAGATGGCTCTTCTGACCAAACTATAGGGTACATATTTATTTACATATTTTGGAGGATGAGAAGTTTAAATCCGTCGAAAAAAGGTATGTTTAGTCANAATAGTTTTGCACATTTAAATAAGATTTTTTCCTTGTAAAGATACTTAATAATTTAAGAAAATTTAATTATAAATTACCTAAATTATAAATCCCCTAAAATTAAATACTTGAAAAAAGACCATTCTGTTCATAAAATATGTAATTATCATAATTTTATGTAAGACCATTTAGTTAAGTTAAAGCGTTACTCGTATTGTTGTTGTTTCTAGTGTCACTGGCCAGTAAGCCTACTTGGTGAAACCAAGCGAATTTATGGCAGCGGGTGAGTTTCTTGTTTTTAAGAGGTGCCATCATCTATGGCCAAGAATACGACTTCAGCCACACACACATCTCTGCCCATTTATACGGCAGACTCATTCATACATTCATTCATTCTTCGTAATTATGACCCGCAACAGAGAGCGAGCAATCTCCAATTCAGTATTCCCAGAGGTATGATTTGTTATGGGAACATGAAGGATTTTGTGAACAGATAGTTTTAACGTGCACTAGTCACCATTTACTACACAGATAGTATTCAGTAGGAGGGGGTTGGATTCACGACCTCTTGGACATGGGCCCAACACCCTACCAACCAAGGTTTCCTCGCCCCTAAGCTCTCCTATTTTTGATTCTCAAAATATAGCTGCAATCCAGGAAATATGGTTCCGATATCTTGAGAATAATTGCGAACAATTATAAAATTTATTTATCTAATGATAATTCAATACAAAAAATAAATTTTAGTAAATATTTATTATTTTTTATTACTTTACTTAAAAATAGTCCTAAGAATTTTGAATCATAAGGTATGCAAATTTTTACACCATTTTAGGGTACATAGTTTTACATGGCAAAATACAAAATTTGAGTAAAATCGGTTGAATAGTTCCTGAGAAATTGAACTTTAACTATACGATTTCTTGAAATTCCATTTCTCAGGAGCTATTCGAGCGAATTACTCAAATTTTTTATTTTGCATGTAAATTTACGTACGTTAAAATGATGTAAAGAATTGCATACCTTTCAATTGAAATTGTTTTAGATTATTAAATAAAATAATAAAAAGTAATAAAGATTTATTAAAACTTAATTTTTGCATGTCTTTGGATAAACGAACTTATAATGGAGTTCAAAAATTGTTCAATTCTTTAAAAATTCTCTAAATATGGCGAAAACAGCAAAAATGAAAATGAGCAGCATAAAGGGGTCGAAACTTTGGATGGCTCTTCTGACCAAACTATTTATTTATATATTTTGGAAGATGAGAAGTTTAAATCCGTCGAAAAAAGGTACGTTTAATCATAGAAAGTACGTTTTTGTGACAGATTTGGTAACTTAAAATACCGTCTGCACTAATTAATTAGCATATTTGAGATTAATCAATCCCTTGAACCTTTAAGATTGAGTCCTAGAACGTGATCATTAAATTAAAAGTTATTGAGCGTTGTCCGTTTTTTTTTGACGCGTTGTACATTAGTTAGAAATCTTTTTTTTCATTTATTTTTTAATTCTTTCGATATTAAATTCCATCTCTATATGCTGCTGTATTCAATTATATGCAGTTTTAAGTCATTAGCTGATAATAGTAAGCTCGAAAAAACATAAATAAATTATCTACCAAAGTATCAAACGATTTTTTTTAAAAATAAATTATAATTTAGGAATGCAGGTTTCTAACTAAAATAATTTACTATATTTTAGTTCATTAAGTACAAAAAAAAATTTTTATGCTAAATTAAATGAGATAAATTTAAACTTGATAGCATTAATAGTTTCGAAGGTATAAGGGTTATGTGCAATTCAGAAATAGTATTATTTTATATAAAATGATAAAACCATTTCCACTTTTGATTTATTTTCCTTTTCAATTTGTGGTTTATCTTATACGATAAAGAGAGAAAAATACAGAGGAAACAATACCTCATTTGCCTGTCTAGTAATGTAGGATGGGTAAATAAATGATAGTACAAAATTGAACCTTTTGTACGCAGAACCCTTACGATGTGAAATATTTGATTCGAATTTTATCTTATCCAAATCAGCATGCAAAATTATAACGAAAAATGCATCTTACATGTTCAGATAGCCACTAAATAGCGAAGTAAAAATTGCACGCATATCAAAAATATTACTTTTTAAACAAAAAAAATCACTTGCAATTTTAGAATTATTTGTTCTATTGACTTGTTAATAGTCTCTGTTAATTCAAAGTGAAAAAGTACACGTTGAATAATGCATCACTTGTCTTAAAATCAATACCAAATGCGTAAAAAAAAATACAAACACAAACTTTTACTTTTTTTTACGTAAAATGCTTAAAACTTCCAAACTATTAGTTATCGGGATTGGTCTCATTCGATTCAATGTGGAAAATAAATGCTTTGATAACTGTTATGAAAATAATTATTAATGTCTTTGAAAACTTATAAAATGCATGAGTATCAAGTAACGTTATTGTTGAGAAACGTATGGTAAAAACAAACGCGTAAAAAATGTTCTATAAAAAGTATTAACTTTAAAAGTGAAACCTAAACTCAACTCGGTGTACTTTTATATATATTTTGCGTTGTATTAATGTTTTGCCTGTCGACGAATCTGCATTTCGTTTGTCCACTGCGGCAAACACTAACAAAGCCCCTCACTTGATGGTCTAGAGAAAATGCTGTTCACCCTTTTCAAATCACCCCTCATTTCCGTCAAAAATGGAGGAAGAGTACAAAGAAGAGTAGGGGAGTTTTTAGGTATCCCTTATAAAAACATAAAAGCTTTTTATGAAAAAAAGTAGGCATTAATTTTTCAGAAGAAAAGTTCTAGCTTTATTAAACTCTTAAAAATTAACAAAATCGCTTTCTTTTATTTCAATTTGAAGAAGGCAACGTATCAAAATGTTGGAATTGCAAGAAGCTTAAAAAGAATCTATTTTTTTTTTTACAGAACGAAATTTTCGAGGTTGCCATTCATTTTGAATTGTTTTTTTTTTTTTTTTAATGGCGGGCACTTGGAGCTATTGTCCATTGGCCACAGAAAGTGCCAGAACTGCTAATTCTCTTTTCGTTACCCAGTGGGCACCTGAGGCAAAGCCACGGCGGTGGAACAGCGTCGCCCACGTCACACTACCACAACCCGTTTATAGGGCGGGTCACATTCACACACAAAGGAGAAAGGACATAGAACACAGATAGAGAGAAAGAAACATCCATGCCTTGCCCGGGATTCGAACCCAGAACCTTTCTGATGCAAGGACAGTTCCCTGCCCCCTACACAGACTGGTCGGCCATTCTGAATTGTGGCTTGTTAGAATGAAGTTAAATGGCCATACATGTTTTGTCTGTGGTTCGATTTCGGTGCATTGAATTTTAAGTTTGAAAGAAAATAGTGGGCGAAAAATGGTTGACAGAAAAAGTTAAAAATAAACATGTAACTGTAAATGGGTAAGGTGTCTTGAAATTTAAATGTAAAAGCGTGTTACTGATCGATTTAAATGAAATATCTTTTAAGTGAATTAAATAAGTAATTATGCCAAATGTTGGATTCACGAAAAAAAAAGATTCTTCCAATTAAAGCTACGAGATTCTTCTAAAAAGATATTAGTAAGAAAGTGACAGGTTAAGATGATTGATATCCATCAAATGTCTCATAACTAGGTACTTTTTTCTTTTCTTTTCTTCACGTTTTTATTCTCCTTTTCTTTGTAATGCTCCAGTAAGAAGGTGAGTTGATGAGGACTTTATTAGTTTTGAAGACAAAATGAATAATATTCTACTTTAATTATGCTAATGAGTTGAACAGATTAAAGATATTATAAATATGTTCGACGTTATTAGTTTTTGTGTAAATTATTCAAAAATGTAATTTAATTAGTTAATATACAACCCTCATACTTATCGTCAAACTAATGCTATTTTGATTTTAAAAAATATATACAACATTAGTAAAATTATGTAAATTGCAAGGGGTAAAGAGAATATAAATAAGAGTCAGAGCTGGCTCATGACCAATAAGACGAAAATTAAAGAGGAAAAAAAAGTAACGAAAAAAAGTATTAAAGAGGAAAAACTATCACAAGATTTTATAGTTAAAATATGAAATTATATTTGATGGTTTTTAACGATTCCGTTCTAGAGGAAACTACACTGAATATGTTATAATTTAATTTAAAACTTTAATAGATATGATTTATTCTTATAGACATTATACCATATTTCATTTTATTTATAAATTCATACGCGAAAATCAATACTGATTTTTTTAAAAATAGTCTTCCACCATTTGTTTCCATCGTCCTAACATTTTTGCATTTTTTCGTGTTATTGCCATTTTAAATTGTATATAAGTTTTATCCTATTAATGATTTTATTAAATTTTTAACATTTTAGCTGTCTAACAAAATTTTACTGTGTTTTAACTTTGACACGATTATATTGCATTATTACCGTTGATTGTTTCTATATCATTTTATCAATGTCTAATGTATTTCATGAAAAGTAGGTAAGTATGCACTTTATTTTTTGACATGTATACACATATTGTTTGACACAGTATGTCCTCATTTGGATCTTGTGCCATTAAACTTTCATTCAATCAATCAATCCTTTGTTTGTTTTGTCCCGCAGTGGACTGATCGCTTAGACCCCACGTTTTCCAGTAGAACACCAAAGTAAAGCAATACTGGCTGTGGTCAGTATGCTGTTAGGAGATCACTTTGATAAGTTTGCGAAGGGACCAAGGGTGGGCGTGACCGATAAACTATTCTACCGTAAAGGGCTTGACTCAACACGCCGATCGTCCGGCTACCGAGGAGGGGATGCCATCCTTTCCGCAGAGGTTCCAAATTGTGATGGCCGGATCATCCATGGGCTGTTTCCCAGACCCTCGCAAAGAGCCCATTGTGCAACTCTAGCTCTACGTAAATAAAACTACAACTGCCTTTATTTATTTTAAAACAAAAGCCACTTAGAAATGACTTTTCTTAAGAATGCAAAATTAAATACAAATAGTTTTGATTTCAAGTATTTTCAAACATAAACCCTCCTGGGAATACTCTCCTATATAAAAAAAAAATGGTATATAATTTTCATACAGTTGTGAAAAAGAATTAATTTTCAATTGCATTTTAGTATCCACGTAGCACTCTGGAATTTTTCGCATCAAGACATGTTTATTCAAATTATTAATTTTTGTAATAATTGTGAGTGTTTTTAATTCTTAACTTAGCAACTAGTTTTTAAAATAGCGCGCAAGTCTAATGAAAGGTTAAGGAAAATATTTATTTAAGGTATTCTAACCTTAGTAAAATGTTAAAAACTCTTCAAATCTATTACGAGAAGAAAACTCATTAACCACAATTTTAATTAATCCCTTCAGTGAATAATAACCCTCGAGAAGTATTGTTTAAGTTCACTTGACAGTTTTCATCACTTCGCAGTCTTCTCAAAAGTTTGCGTCCTTTAATCGACCTTTTCTTCGCTTTATTGAATTAAAAGCACCTATCTTGAAACTAATTGATTTTTTTTAAATGTATATTTTGATTATGGTGAAAAAAATACTTAAAGCAGATTGTTTTCTTATAACATTTTTTAATGTAAATATTGGAATTAAAAACCATGTACAATACCGGTTAAAGAAAAGCATGAAGTTAATATTTTTTGAAAATATTTTATTCCTGTGTTGTAAAAGTAAAACTGTCGTATTTAATTGAAGTTTCCACCCTTAATGAGTGAAGTTTAGAAACTCTTAAATAATTTTAAATTCCATAATTGTTGAGGTGGGGAGTGTAATGATCTCTTCTCATATATTGTTATTTATAATATTTTTTAAAGTAGAAATTGGATTAAAAAATCAAATACAGTACCGATTAAAATAGAATCAAGTTAACTTTTTTTGAAAATATTTTATTCCAGTGTTGCAGAAACAAAACTGTTTTAAACTTCTTTATCGTGTTTAATTAAAACTTCCACATTTAATTCATGAAGTTCAGAAAATTTAAAAAAAATTTAAATTCCATAATTGTCGGGGTGTTGAGTGTAATGATGAATCACTTTCCTGGTTGCATTGCTTTCTTTGAACTCATATTCAATGAACCATAATGGATTGTAAAAAGACATCTTGGATTGTGTATTTGTGGATTAAATTATCTCATTTTTCGCTCAGAATACTTATTCCGAAAAAACTGGTTCGCATCACGTGAATAATTTTGAGTAGCCACAAGGCAATTTCGAGAGCTGTGGCGTCATTTTGTGGAAAGAAAATGTAACGAACCGATTCAAAGTTTGCCCAACTTGAGAAATTACGAAATAAGACGCGATCTTAATTCTCCGAATTTTTCTTTATTCCATTTCTTGCAGATGCCAATCTATTATGAATGACAACGGGCTTGTCATCAACCATTAATATCGAATTACCCACGTTACGAATTCAGCGGTTTTACTGATTTCATAGACTTCAAACAAATTTCAACTTGTTATTTTTTTTCTTCGTTTTGAATTAAATAGTGAATTTGTTTCAATTAAGTTTTTGTTGTTTGAATTATTATTAGTTAATACTTGTACTTGAAGATTCACATTATATGACACATTTAGTTTTAAAAAAAGTTTGAATTTTGACTGAGTTAAAGCTAAGAAATATAAATTTGATTCTTTTTTTGCCATTTTTGTACTAATATTTGTTTGATATTTACTATCAAACAAATGAAGAATTGTTTGATAGTAAATGTTGAATGAAGAAATAATGAAGAAGTAAAAATGTGAATGAAGAAATTGTTTACTACTTACATTGCCAGTTCCTGCATACCGATGCCAACAATTCTGCCAGCAATGGCACCCATTGAAAGACTTGGAATGAAAAGACCAGTTGGAAGCTGTAAATGAACAGTTTTTTGATTTTTTTTAGGTTGTGGTACATTTAATTAAAATGTTAGGGGAAACAAAATTATGAAATTAACTATTAAAAATAAACGCTATATTTTTCTTTTAAGTATGTTATATGCTTACAACTGTAAGATCACATATCCTCAAAGGGAAATTAGAAAATGCATCGTTCAATTAACCTGATTTCTTTCAGGAAGTTTGCTATAAGCTCAGAGTGGTGAATCAGAAAATAGTCCTCTCAAAGATTTATTTTTGAAAGCTAAAGATGTTCCTCTGGTTTAAAAAACCGGCTAATATAAGCAATAGAGCAGCAGACTAATAAGCAGACTAATAAGCAATAGAACAAAAGTCAATATGTATAACACACTAATCCTAGCAGTTGTCCCTTATGGTGCGAAATCTGGGATTGAGTAAACATATTCAAAACAGGCTACTAGTGCTTGAAAGAAAAACACTAGACGAAATTTTCGCTACTCTCCGAGAAAATAATGCCATGAGAATTATCTACAATGATGGCATTTATAATCGATATAGGCAACCAGATATAGCAAAAGTCATCGAATCAAACTGAATAATGTAACTTGGTTACTTATTACGATTAGAAGATTACAGCCCCACTAAAGCATTCAATGATCCAAGTGGCTCTAGTACTCAGATGGCTCGATAACATTTTATTTTATTTTATTACTGTGACGTTGAACGACCGACCCAAATTTCGGGTTTACGACTACTTATAACTAGCTTAACTCTGCCCCGACACTCCGAAAGTTCGAAGTGCGCGCAACTGTTCAATCACATAAGCAAACATCTTAGAAATTTTCAAATTAGAGTTTTAACAAATAGGTAGAATATTAAATATGAAATCCAGAAAATAGCGTTACTTATATCAATCAGAAGAGATATTGATGTCGCATCTTCAGTAGGGATGCAAAGTTAATGAAAGGAAACAATTTCACATGGTTAAATATAAGATGTTTGTAACTCAGAATATAATTACAGCTGGCACAACAGTTCTTAAGGTATCAGGTTCCAGGAATTTAAAAAAAAGACATATATACATATATATGGGCAATTCCATGAAAAAGGGGAAAAGCATTGGAAAATTCAAATAAGAATAATGTTATCATTTTGGATGTTTTCTGAATTAGAAAGGTTTGAAGTTTGATAATTTATAATTATTTTTTTTGAGAATTTAGTTTTTTAGTGTTGGTAACCCATTGAACATTGGCATTTACTTGTTCTGATTTGGGTGAAGAACATGGTCAGTTTTTGAAAATCAGTAAGTTAACATTATTTTAATTTCAAAATGTTCCAAAGAATAAATATTGTTTATTACACTTAATAGAAATATTGTGCAGTGTTAAAATAAGTTTTTGTTGTTAAATTCACTTAATTATATAAATTTCAACTAAACATTAATGCATGTAAAGTAAGTTACCAAAAACTAGAAAAAAATTTTGTGTGTAAAAAAGAACAAGTGATGCAAGAGTAAGAATAATATTTTTTCTTCCTTAGAGGCTAATACTAAATAAGCAGCGATAGTTTTTTTTTCCAAATATTACTTATTTATTGTTTTGAGCCCCATTCAATATGTGTAACGTAAGTTACTGACATGCATGCAATGTAAGTTACCAATGTGAAATGAGTTTATTCCTCTTGAAAATTGGCATACAAACTAAATAAGATGTATCCAGTTACATTACCAAAGTTTAAATAAATTATCACTGCCTTAAGATATTAATTTCAATGAAACTCTTTGCTTTAAGTTATTAATTTGGGTGTTGGCATTCATATGTTTTCAAAGTTGAACGAAATCTTTCGACAGGCACCGGGAGTTAAGGATGTAGTTATAATTAGAGATGCTAATGGTAGCAAAAAGAAAGTACAAGCACGGCATCTTCATCATTCAGTTCGAGAAATGCACCAAATGTTTATGGAAGAAAATCCAGAATGCAAAATTGGAAAAACTAAATTCTTTGAGCTCCGTCCAAAGCATGTCTTGCTTAGTAGCAAACTTCCAGGCAATGTTTGTGTTTGTAAGCATCATGAAAAGTTCGGATTGACTAAGGAAGCCTTCAGCAAAATTTATAATGTTCCATCTTACGAAATTCTTTAGAAATTTATTTTATGTTTAGAAAAAACAGCTGAGTGCGAGTCTCTAGAACAGATGAGTGGAGTGTCTAGTCTATTCTCAAAATCTCCACAGATTAAAAACATTAAGCAGATCCACCATTTAAGAGTACAAGAAGGCATACCAGAAGAGTTTTTTTTAGTGAAAGATGTTGAAAAAGAAAATGATGAATCCAAGATAAATGCTGGGGGTTGATATATGGTTAGATAGGAGGACATGTTATATCCTGGTGTGGTAATGTCTGTTGCAGAGCAAGAATTTAAAGTCAATGTAATGGCTGCTGTGGGAATCTATTGTAAATGGCCAGAAAAAAGAGATGAAATATTCTACCAGAAAGAAAGCATGGTGAAAAGAATTGAGCCCCCTGTACTAGTTAATAACAGAGGACTTAATAAGTTTGCAGTTATGTGTGAATCAAAAGTATCTGAATTTACTTCATGTACACTTTTTCTCCCTTGCACTATACTGTTTAAATAACTTAATTTGCATTTGTACATTATTTGATAAAAGTTTGATACAAAGGGAATTTCGTAACGTAAGTTACTGTAACGTAAGTTACCCACTTAAAAAATTATATTTAATTTAACTTTTGAAATAAAATCTTAAATCTAGGCATAAGAAATATTTAAACATGTCAGAAAAATGATACATATAATCTTAATCATGAAACTTTTGTATAAGAACAGAATTTTGCCTTCAAGTATATTGCAAATTTATGCCATTCCTTTTTCGGTAACGTAAGTTACCACACTAATTTTAGGCTTTTACACTGTTTAAATTGAAAAATAATAATTATTTTAATTAGATTCCTTTTGATTTTGATTGTAATTTTAAGAAATGACTTAATTTTAATATGTGTATTCATATTATTTGTTTGCTTCTAAGTTCTCAATGCAATAAAGTTTATGTGAATGTAACGTAAGTTACCGTGGAATAGCCCATATATATATATTATATACTCTAGGAACACAAGTGGTTAAAAATTAAATGAGGAATCACATAAAGGCCGAGATTGACAAAAGGCATGAAATTAAAAGGCAAAAAACAGTTTAGGAGAAAATTCAAGTAGAAATCAAACCATTGCAGGTAAATCAATAAGAGGTTTAGAGTATATCTTTCTTATAAATAGGCAGCAAGAGGCCACCAGGAGTCAGGAAGGTGCCTTGTTACTAAACAATAGAGGTGCCTTGTTACTAAACTCTTAATATTTACGACTACTTACGTTCAACTCCGTAGCCTTGTAATTTTGAACAAAATCCAGAAGACTGGAGAACTCCTGGATCAAGTATTGGGAAAAATTTGCCTTCGTGATGGACTTTTTGATTGAACTAATCCATAATTGCGTTACATAGAGAGAAAAACCACGAAAACCACCCACGGTTAGCCTGACGTCAAAGAACCCATGATCAGTCTACCACTGAGGATTTTTACGTCAGCAATGTGGTTGATGCGAGTCGGGTGCGGAATTCGTATCGACCAGCCATCACTGGGATTTGAACACGGTTCACCTTATTGGAGGGAGAACACTCTATTTCCTGAGACAACCATGGCTCTGTTTTCATAACATTTTATTTTATAAAATTTGCTGAAGAGCCGATCCAATTTTGGGTATATGTCTTCTAATGCTAAACTCCGTGGTCAAGTATTGGGTGAAATTCGCCTTTGTAGAGAATAGGCTTGATGGCATTGAAAAATTTCTAAAAACATTGCAAATTGCAAAATTGCATTTTTTCCAATTAGTTAATTGGAAAAAAAAACCAGATATCTAACAGACTTCGTTAGAAGAAATTTATTGGGATGGCCCTGACCCTTTCTGGCTTATAGTGCTGAGAAGAAGAAGAAACTAAATTCAGTCACACATTTGTAATTCTTCACACATTTCCTAGTTAACCTTAAGGCGTGTAAACAGAATAATACGTCATGCATAGCGAAATGCCGGCAACATTGTATAATAACGTTATATCAATTGTTAGAATAACCGATATTGCAAAGAACGTGTAAATAAGTTTTCGTGTTCTAAACGATGATATAGTAAACGTGCATGGTTTTATGCTAAGAAATGAATATTAAATTTTATTTTTGATAAATATTTCCAGTAAAGAAAATTGAAGCTTTTAATTATCTCTACAAGTTCAAATTGTTTATCTACATGCCATTACTTGTAGGGGGAAAATCTAAGCACTTAAATGAAAATTCAAAAAATAGGATATAAACAACCTCGAATGGCCAAAAGAACTGTGCTGACAAACGCTTCTCTGCTTATAACTAAGGAATATCGAATTCTACCTAATATTTGTTCAGTATGATTATCTTATTTAAGGACACAAAAAAGTTCTTTCCGTTGCATACTTAAATCAAAAACTCGGTGATAAAAGATATCGTTTTCTTTTTTTTTTTTTTGACATATTGTTTGAAATGAATACAAAATCTCATTTTTACGAGCATTTCCAGTCAGCAAAGAAAGTGAAGATTTTAAATTTCTTTACAAATTCAAATTCTTTATTTAAATGTCATTACATGTACGTGAAAAACTAAAATAAAACTTCTAAAATTATGGCATCAGCAGATTCGAATGGCAAAGCACTTGAATTTTAAGTAGCAAGAACACATCGTAGGGGAATAAATTGTTCTTTGTAGCTGAATAGGGAACTAATCAGAATGAAAGTTAAATTCTATTTGAAAAGGAAGAGCAATGACGAGAATAATAGAACTTTCCTCCAACTTTCAGGAAAGAGTTTAAGGAACAGGATTAAAACTTTTTGGCTATTCAGAATAAAATACAAGCCTCATAGTACACATTTAAATTTCTGATGTTTATATTCTTATCCATTATGAGAAATATATTTGTAGAATAAGTAACTTTTTGATGAATATATTGAATACATTTACTAAATATATGTGACTGTAATGATTAAGTATTTTTTATCAGAGCTCGAGAAATCTCAATACTTTTTGCATGAAATATTTTCCAATCCAGCGTCGTTTAACGACCCGCTTACTTGAATAAATAATAATAATAATAATAATAAAAGCAAATTTTAAAAGAAATTAAAGCTTTCATTATAGTCACGACCTTTACAGGCAAGAGAAAAATTTCAAAAAAGAAAATAATTCTTAAAAGCTGCTGCATTGTAAAATAGCTGTCGGGGATGTTATTCTTAAAAATATGAGATCGAAACTTTTAAACGTCGAAATATCTCTTTTTTTCAACATTAAATAAAAAATATGAATGCTTAATCTTCAAAATAAAAATTGGACAACCTGAATAACTTTTGATCTCATGATCGAATTTTAACGTACTAAAACTCAATCTTAATGGTTGAAGGAACTAATTTCAGTATTTTAGGTTAGAAAATCAGATACAAAAACATTCTTCCGGATTTGCATTTGTGAGCCATAATAACGGCCTCAAAGCCTCTTACAATTTTTTTTAATAAAAGAAAAATTTAAAAAACTTGTTTAACGTAAAACACGAAGCAAACACGTGCAAAGTAGCATAATATCTCTAACATTAGGGCGGGCATTTTTAAAATTTTTATAATCCTTTGGATTGCTGGATTCAATTGAAACTAGTTAAATATTAACCACGGAGTGATATTTGCTTGAACAGAATCACATGCGTCAAAAAACATTTACAGATAACTTTAAAAAAGAACATATTTGTTCGAAAAACCGCTAAGTGAAGATGCAATATATCACTAGCATAACGGGGGACATTCTTGGAATTTATAAACATTTTAAGCAATGCGAAATTCATTTGAAACTATTATCATTAAAAAAAAAAACTATCGTCAATTTGTTTAAAAACAAGAAATATTTAGAGAAACTGTTAAAAACATAATTTGTTTCGTCTAAAATACCACGAGTTTTTAGAACGTCGCCAACAAAAGCTTATAGACACTGCAATTTTTTTGAACTTTTTCTTCATCGCGGAATTCATTTGACCCTCAAGATATGGAGAATAGCAGCAATTTGAAAAATATGGTTCCGATTGCTTACGCAGGAAACAATCGTGTTTAAATGTTTGAATCCCTTTTTACATATATTTCATAATTTGCGAGTTTTGCCATCTTGTATCAAAACTATTCAATTGAATCTTTTCAAATTTTAGATTTTGTCATTTAAAATTTGTATACCTTATAAATCAAATTGTTTTCGACCATTCTAATATTAAATGTCAAAAAAATAAGCAATTTTAAAGCATAATTCTTTTTTATCTTGGGTAAACAAATTTTATAATGTGAGCAAAAACTGCTTCATTTATTTCATTAGTTCCGGAGACAAGGAGAGAGAAATAAGCGAAAAAAGGAAATTCATATTAAAGGGACCAAATTTTCAACCGCTCCAAACACAGATATTTTAAAACTTAAATTATTTCTAAAAATAGATAAGCCTATAAAGGATAATATAGCTCTATAAAATTTTGAATACATATGAAATTTTATTAAACTTACTTTTATTCCGAATGTAAAAATCGTTAGAATAAATTTGCAAAAAAGTGCAAGAAGCAAGAGATACAAGGATTTATAAATTCCTGGACCTGCTCCGATTATTTCCATATGTTTCTCAAATGAGGTTACATTTCTTTCATAGTCACTGAAAAAGAACAAAACATTTTGTAAAATATTATTTGAATTTTAACGAAATATTACGTTACACATTTTTCCAAAATCATACCAAAAAAAAAACCCGTATAAAATTACCATGATTTTTAAAAAAATTCAACGCTGGATGTTTGAGATTTATTAATGCTAATTTTAGTTTTCTTAGAGTAGTATAATGAAATTAAATATTTTTTTGAACAAAGAATATATAACACTCTTGCATATTCTTATTACACATTACATATTCTTTGATTAGAAGTCGGGTTATAAATAACTATATTTTGCAAGTTAAAGTGCAATGATGAAATTAATACAGTCATTCATATGTTTATTACAATAACAACTGAATTTATCATTTGATCGTGATAATTCTTTCTTCTTTAGACCCAGCGTCCAATATACTTTGGTACCATTTTATTTCTCAAAAAATAATATTTTCAGATCATTAATATTATTAATACTTACTTATTTTTTATACCTTTATGAATACTTTTTTTATACTTTTAGAATTGTAATTTCAATTATCCTACATGTGGAGCAACTAATAATAGACTTGAAAATTTTTTATTTAACTAACACGAAAAGAAAATGAGAAAAATTGAAATCAAACATTTGGAGACGATTCAGTTTTTCTAAACTTTTATTGAAATTAATCCTCTAAAGGTACGAAAATATAGCAAATTTTTAAAACACCGTTGCTTATCCTTTTGGATGGATGACTGCGTTACATTGTCTGGTGAATGGAAGTTTTCTTGAGGGTGAACCTATTTTAACTGAAAATCCTGAAAGATTTTCACCTTTAAAGAATGTTTCCGTGCTCTCTGACTTTTCTTTAGTCCAAAATGTTCCATTGAATTCAGGTGAGGTGATTGACTCAACCAGTTCAAAGTTTTAACCTTCTTAACTGTAAATCAAGTTGCTACGATTTTAGAACCGTGCTTAGTATCATCACCCTGATGATAATATCTATCCACGAGGTATATTTTTACGAACTTAAAGTAGCATGTGAACTTCTATGGGCCACTGCCAGGCTTTCACCTTGTTTGTTTCTCCTATGTCTATTTTTTCCAAGCATGTGTAGCTGATGTGGCATTGTATAGCGTGCGGGATGAAATTTCTCTATACGAAAATTCAACTTCTCGAATACCGATGATATGGCCTAGTGCAAACTCCGTCAGCTGTTCATACGGCGTTTCGATATTTTCCTACTAATATATATATATATAGTATATAAGTTGATAGTAGTATATAAAAAAATTGTTTTAAATGCCACGTTAAATCATTTTTTCATATTTATAGTATTAGTTTACAGCAGAACTTTCTTTATACAGCGTGTTTTATTTATATAAAAGGAGATGCGTATGGAAGCATTTGAGCCGAGGTTTTTAATTGAACAAAAAGTATGTATTATTATTTATAGACAAGGTTTTCCAACAGTGCAGTGTTGTTCCCGTATTTCAGGATAGAAATTATGTTTACATTCACCAAATTAAGCTGGTAAAGAAGAGCTCCGATTTTTGAATTAAAAATAACAATTCAATTAAAGGAGAATATTTCTAAAAAAGTCTCTTACAAAAAAGTTTTTTATTCTTTAAGAATAATCATTAAAAAAGTCTTACCAAAGCTGCGATTCATCATGAATTCTGCACTGACTGAAAAGTACTTTGATGAGATCGCTCGCATTCATTCGAGTGAAATCATTAGGAAAACTGATTAATGATGTGAAAAGAGTGATTCCCAACACCTGATAAATAGAGTTTTCTATAAAAATACAGTTTTTAGAGTAGATGTTCAAAAAGGATAAGCCACATTTTCAAAATGATCAAGAGAGCGTTTATGATGAAAAAAATGTACATAATAAAGCGTTTAGTACTGCCATCTAAAGGAAATATTGGGTACTTGCAAAACACTTTTCTGGACATAATGCTAAGTTACAGTTTTCTTATTTTGACTGCTCATTACCGTAACTATGATTTAAGTTATCATCAAGATATATTTTAAAATATCAAGCAGTATTAGAAAATTTAATTTTTCTTTAAAACGCGGATTATTTTACAAAAGATGGGCTCAGTTTGAGTTATTCAATTTGAGAGGAAAGTCAGTCAATTCGTAGTGTACTTGAAGTGTGTTTATGTTCATCTTATGTTTTATGTTCATCTTATGTTCATCGCGTTGACTAGATAATTTGAAATTTAATCTGAATTTCAATATAAGTAGGGTTTCCACTTCATAAATGGCATAGCGGTTTAAGAGTTCAACTTACGTTGTGGAAAACTTTCTTTCATTCCATTTCCTTTACTCAGATTTTTTTAGTACTTTTTGAAAATAAATATTTATAATTTAAATAGAAATTATTATATTTTATTTATTAATTTTTTTATTTATTGGACATTAGTTGAGATTTAAATTACAGTAATAAATAATTCAATATTTTAATAAAATGATACTGGTTAATTTAATATTTATTAATAGCGCTTTATTAAAATATTAATTATTTATTAGAAAATTTTGTTCACATATTTTTTGTTTTATAAACACTAATCAGAATGTTATTTGTCTTAAAAATATTGAAAGCGAAAATATATATTTAAAATTTTGCTTAATTAACAAATTAATGATTGTATGCATGAACAATGTTTTTGAAGTTGATAAGTTGAAAAACATCTTTAACTAATATTTAAAAAGATTTTTCTTTCTTCTAAAAGTTTAGAGGTTTTATCAATCGTTAACCCTAAATGCCTGGGCATCAAGCAAGTGTGTTACAACGTTGGCCATTGCACTATCGATAAAAGGTCAAATTAAGTGTCACATAAACTGTGCTTAAATATTCAAGTCAGTTTTTCTCAGAGTTGGCAGATGAATGTAGTTAACTTAAAGTGGTCAGAATGCTTACGGACAATAATCCCCAGTAGGTTCAAATTTGGCGGTATTATGCTTTTAGCAGTTAGGGAACCATTCGAGCTTATTTCATCATCCAGAACAGCATCCCATTCAATTGCTATTGCTAGTTTTAAAGTGGTCCTTAACTTTTATTTACGATTAATTTGATTTGGCGATAAAATGATAGTAAATTCAATTTGAGCCGCAATGGCTCAGGCGATAGAGTATTTGGCTAGCCATGAGGTAATCCAGGTTTAAATCCCGCTATGGCTTGTTGGAACGAATTATATTTTTGACATTCACCAACCGTGCTGATGCACGGTTGGTGTATGTCAAAATATTCCCTGTGGAAGACGGATCATGGGTTAGAAACCGCTTGCCGTCGAGCTAGCCGTGAGAGATTCTTATGGTTCTCCTCTCCATCAAACGCAAATGCAGGTTAGTACTTTCAAAAAGTTCTTCACTGAGGCTAGTGTTTCCTAATTCTTGAACCAGGAGTTCCCTGGTTGGTTGGGTCGGGTTTTAAATTGCAAAGCTATGGAGTTGAATATTGCTAGTCGTTGACCCAAGAATGTGACGGCTGTTCATCGCCGGTCATATAATAAAATGAATTCTGCCTTTAATAGATCCAGAAACGAAAATAACTTATGCAATCCTCAGTTATGGTGCTTCAGTTGAATATTATATTACAGTCGGAAAGTGGACGAAATCTCTGTTAATAACCAGTGTTTCAGAATTACTAAACTTTTGGTAAGCTAATCGAATTTTCAAAATAACGCCCATTTCTTTATCATTCACAGATCGTGTTAAATGTCGCACACTGTGAAAACTGTGGCGTAATATCTATCTGAGTTTGGTGCTGAAAAACTTTAATAATTGTGGGAATGATTCCTTTATTTCAAGATACTATTCAACAGCTTGGTCACTTCAAAGGGTGTTGTTAAATCTTAACACCGATAAGATAATTGATAAAGCTTACACCAATTTGCCGCTTGTTTTTGAAGAAGGTTTCTGCTTTTCGGAGCTCTGTAAATTTGGGGAATAATTAGTGTATTTTTAAACTATTTAACATAGTTCTTGTATAAAATAATGGTAGGGCATGTATAAAACTTATAATAGATGCTTTTGCACCATTAGAAACTGTTTAAAGGCGAATAATTGTGCAATTTCAAGATATATGCAATATGACATCCTAGATAGCGGTTTGTTTACATGAAGTGAAGTTCTTCTTATTGGATTGAATTGACAAACTGGTCAGAATCCATTTAATATCAAGTAAGTTTCAATCCTCTTTACTGGTTGATAAAAAATATTGATTGTGGTCAGTTATTTGCCAACTAATTTCAATCTTCTTATCATATTGACTACTCATATGAACAGTAACAAAACGCAGTTATGTTTTGAGTTGTGTAATAAAAATATTTATGTTCGTATAAGATTTACATAAATCTATCGATTATATAAAACAGTTTTAATAGTAAAATTCTATCCACTTCGGTTTTGTTTGAATTCATTTTAATATTTTAATTAGCAAAACTGATTCTGTTTTAGGAATTATTGCCTTTATGAGTCATAAATTTGTGATTCTTGTTGCATATATCCATCTCAATTTATGATTCTTGCTTTACATTGTATCATAAAAGTAACGTTACCGATTCTTATGTGTATCATATCTAAATGTTGTTAAAAAATTTCATGCAACTGAATAACAAACATGATGGGGGCTACTATACACCAAGTAGTGTAAAACACTGGTGTTTCACTGCACCAAGAACTATCCTTGGTTTCTAATGTAGTGAAACTCTTTGTGAAACACCACTTTGTATTAGAATGGTTGCCACCCTTTATGGTACTCAGATGCTTGAAATTGTTTGGCAGAATATAGAAGAATTAAATTTAACAATACTTATTTTTTTCAAGAATATTAAGGTCCACTTTTATTAAGTTGAGATCGAATATTTAAAAATAATTTAAATGACTTAAAACTAAACTTTGTTTCGTTAAAAATCAATCTAATTTTGGTTATTATTGATATGTCAAAATAACTTACGTACCTCAAGAATCGGGAAATTTTTAAGTCTAGACGATTTCCTGAATCGACACCATGCTATATTTGCTCTAATGAATGCTGTCCCTATCATACCCTGAAAGTAGAAACGTTATTCTTAATACAGGTTGCAAAGAAGTTTCTTTTTGAGCACATTTCTGCCTTTACCGCCTGACAATATTAATTACTTAATATATCTATGTGATAATGTTAATTATCGCAAGTTTTTACTACAAGTTTTTATCACGAGTTACTAGTAGTTCCTTAATATAATTTTGTTTTTTTATTTGCTTTACTTTTGTCCTTTTAACTCTTAATTTCTTGTTTACAAATTCCTGCTCTTAACTTCATTAACGTTCAATTTATAATTAATTCTGTTATCAATTTACAATGTATATGTTTAAATACTGCATATCTTTATTAATTATTAACTTTTACAGATTATTATTATGTTTTATATTTTAATTATGCGATATTAATTTATTTATAATTGCTTATTACTGCATGTTTCTCTTTTTCAGTCATGCACACCTTTAAGATATTTTTCCCCAATCTTATTCTTTACCAACCGTAACGTGATATTATCTCTGCACCATATCCTCTTGGTCCTGTCTCATCGCAGCTGACACATGGCATTTTCTGGCGTGGGAGAAAAACGGTCATCTTTTCTGCAGCTGAACCCCCTTGGCTCTTTACTTTAAAATATAATTTTTATGCTCTTAACCTTGGGACATTTTCTTTTCATTTCACAGTGGGTGAACTTTAATTGCGTACTGGACGGAAACCGTCATTTTTAACCTTTAGCCTTTTGCTTTTTTTTTTCTCATGAGGGTGTAGTGGTCACGTGTTAGTTGTTCCAGATCTGGCTAGTTTCCTCTGACGGCCAATAATTTCGTAAGTGGTTAGGTTTGAACGGCCCACCTCCCTTTTCATTGGACTTTCTTTAAGATGTCCTTCCTTTTCCCTCATTGGCTATTCACGAAGAACTCCTAGTTTTTTTTTTAAGGAGATGCATGACGAGGAAAAGAGGAGAATGAAAATTATTATTTGAATGACAAGATTTTTGTTATTTTAGAACTAGCTGAATACCCATTCTTCGAACGAGGTGAATAAAGAAATCATTTCGTCAGTACTGAACAACATTACGATATCATGCACAAAACTGAAATGCATATACCGACACTGTTAAAAAAAACAAAAGATATTTAATTAATAAAGCCAAATAATTTCCTTTTTTTATTATTTGTTGCCCTTCCCGGTGACTTTACGTTATTAGATTTCGCACTTTTACTTTCGCACCTTTTTATATTTTTTCCCCGCAACATTGAAGCAACTGCACAAACTCGCGTTTATTTCAGAGCCTACGTATCTTTAAGTTATATTGACGTGATTTACGTTGCAAGGAAAGCTATAAGAACGCTGTTTATAGCTGTTAAATGTTGCTTTCTGTTTAAGAACACATTTGAACTAAAAACATGGACGTAGAGTGCGAATTTGACGAAAAATATATTGATGAAATTTAGAAATGAATCGTGTGATTTTACAACAATTAGTTCCTTCAATAAATAAATAATTTTATTGGTTTTTGTTTAACACTATGGTTGTCTCTTTGTACTAGAGACTAAATATATCTTCACTATTTTAAAATTATAAATTATATTTATTTTATCTCTGCAATTTTACTGAAATAAGTTAAATAATCAATAGAAGTTCAATAATATTTTCCTAAAGTTTAATAATAATAATAGCAGTAATAATAAGCTGCATTATTTATCGCTGAATTCACCGAAATCCATAATCTACTAAATTTTTCTGCTCACAGATCCGCAGTTTTGCACATAGCATCCTGAATCGTATGCCACGGCTTTAAAGAGATAGTCAACGTCTATTGTAAATTTTTGTTTTGATTTTGTGGTTTAAAATGATATTCCACTACGTTAGCGTTTTAAACTTACGGATTTTTGCAAAATCTCTTATTTTCACGAACGCAGGTTTGATACTTTTTCACAGGCGCATGCGCATTTCACCTGATCTGGCGCATGTGCAATTACTTGAAATCCTCCGTACGGGAGCACGCCAGAGTTAACGTAAATTTGCGAAATCTCCCCATTATTTTCAGAAAAACAAGTATCTTTTAGTTTATTCCATCAAAATAGAGATTAAATGTATTTAGCATCACTTGGCGAGATGATATTGCTTGCAGCCAACTCATGATAGCCGAAATTTACCACTACCAAGTTATTGTCCCCATAATATATTCTTTTCCAAGGAGCCATAAGACACTTATTTTCCCAGTATAGGTATTAAAACTGCTTTAAGCAATTTTAATACTGATAGTATGGGTGCAGTTTTATTGTTCCCAAAATATAATACTTTATACCTATATTAATATATTTGGTACTTATTGCATAACCCTTTAGCATTTGAGTTTCGTGCGAAATACAATTGTCAGTGGCAGCAAAGTAAAGCAATAATTTTAAAACCAATTAGAATTCTTATACGACCTTAATAAGCACTTTGGAGAGTTACCACTTCTCAATGTGATCTAAAATTTACTGTTTAAAATATTTATAGGTAATGGCTGAACAAGTTCTTTTAATTCGAATTCATTAAGATATTAATACACTATCTTAGCTACTAATGAAAAATATTTTCTGAAACTACGGAAAACCTGATGTTGAATTACTTTTAAAACTGCAACAATTATCCTAATATCAGAAGTACATATTACTAAAATTAATTAAGCGTCATCTGCGTATGGCGATTGTCTATGGTTTTCCTTTATGATGTTCTCACTACCTTTTTCTCCATTCAAAGCTTATTTTTTCATTTCAATTATTATATATTACCAATATTAATTATGCATCGATGTTAAATTGGAGATTTCTTGCGAGTCCCTAAAACCAAAAAGTATCGTTAGCTTGGCTCAGTAGATAGGTTATTTTTTGTTTCAATTAATGAATCATTATCAACCTTAATGAAGCATCATTCTTGTTAATAATAGTAATGCAACTTTTTACTGTTCCTCTACACGAATATTTACTCCATTCATTTTGTCTTTTAGTACATGGCTTATTATTTATATTTTAATATTCATATACTGCGTAAATCAATTAAAAATCATTGGCGCCATTACTAATATGATGATTTTTTGAGTTTTTCCTTTTTTTCCAAATTTTTCAACTGTGACAGCAATATTTGTAAAAAAACTGCTTCAAAACAAGTCTCTTTCTTCTCTTTTAACAATTCTAACTTTTTTTGACACCATTTGTTTGAAGATTCAGGCTTTTAGGAGCAAAATAAATTTCAGTTTTGAACAGAAAATAGCTTTCTGAATGCGTGCGAACAAAAAAATATTTAAAATATTGCCTTACAAATGTGTCGAAATTTACGTAGAAACATCCATTTGAGCAGATGAAAGGACTCAATAGGATATAGTTAAAAGAAATAGTTAAAGATATAGTTAAAAATCGTAAAATACGTACTTTATAGAGAACATCATATGCCATTCATTCAAAATGTTTAGCGTTAAAAGAAATGATTTTCTTATTTTATATAAAAATATTTTCAGAAAACGCTCTTTATAAATATTTTTATTTTATTTTACAAACGATGTTGAACAGTCGACCTAATTTGTAAGTTTACGACTACTAACGTTCAACTATGTTGCCTTGTAATTTTGAACCCAACTCAGAAGACAAGGAACTTCTGGATCAAGTATTGGGAGAAATTTGCCTTCACGAAGGACTTTTTTGATGGAACTAACCCGCATTTGCATTACATGGAGAGGAAAACCACAAGAATCTCCCACGGTTAGTCTGACGGCAAAGGGACTCTAAACCATGATTCGTCTACCACTGAGGATATTTCACATTAGCATTGTGGCCAGTGCGAGCCGGACGCGGAATTCGTATCGACCAGCTATCGATGGGATTCGAACCCGGTTCACCTCATTGGAAGGCGAACCCTCTATCCTCTGAGCCATTGCAGCACTTTATAAATATTTGTAAGGGAGTTATTCAACGTAAATAAAATTATGTTGGTGAAAATATTTTCAACGCGAGGGTCACCCAGATGGTATGTAGACCATGGCCCATAAGAAGAAGCAAAACATAATTTCCTGAAAGAATTTATTGCAAAAGAGAGAGAGAAGGGGGGGTGTGTGAGAAATACAGCTATATTTCAGTTACTTTTCCTTAACGTAAGAAGCATTGGTTGTTTGGATGATTGGTTGAAGTTTATTGGCACAAGAGCCTGAAATGGCTATAATGCGCTAATTACTAGATTAGTCTTGCACTTTTTTAATTAAAGAATTTTTTAATTACGTCCCCAGTCGGCATCATTCCAGCCATATCAGTTCAAAACATTCATGCATACGAAATTTCAAAGCAATCAGACGATTGCTTCTCGGTGCGTCGATTTTTTTTTTATAGAGTGTAGTTAGTGTGAATTTAGTAGAGCATAAAATAACGGTAAGTGTGGCGATTCACTTGTTTCACAAAAAGTATTTTCATTTGTAATTTGATGGGTTTTTTTTCTTCAAAATTTCAGAAGATCTTCAAATTTGATTCCCCCCCGAAAAGAAAACTTCGAGATAAATTGTTTTTCGCAAAAATAAGGAATCACTCGTCTAATATTTTTATGCAAAGAACATATCCTGAAAATTTAAGCAAAATCAAAAATATCAAGCATCCATCCCAGCGTGACTTTTAAAAAAGGTACAGCTAATCATTATGAAACTTTACCCAATGTTCGTAGTTTATATGAAAAACAAACTACCTGATCCTGTATAAATTATCCACCTATAATGAGTTTGGTCAGATATAAAATTAAGAACAACAAAAGTCGCAAAGTATTCTGACTAAAAGTGAAAAGAATTCAAAATGCAATTTTTCAGATACATTAAAACTTTCGTTATCAGCACAACCAACATGATTGTCGTTTTTCAATCTATCTGTAAAAATAAGTATAAAATCCAAAATAATAATAAAGATGTTCCTTAACTTTTTGTGTAAAAATTATTGAGTTCGTTTCAGATTTTTAAAAACTGTATAAAACATATAAGGTATAAACTGCAAGATCATCTCAAGGTGGTGCATTAACTGTAATAAAAAACATGGAATTCAAAATATTAAAATCATTCATAATATTGATGGTTCTGTGGCGTCATCAGAGACTCATCACATAGAACGTCACACAGAACGTCATCTTCATTAATATGCAACGCGGCTGGAAGAAGCCGATCTCTCAAGATGCAAATCAGCTTTCCCGGACGGCTCGCGCCTACACTCAAGGAGGATAAAAGGCAGCTCACCGTCGATCAGTATGCCACTTCGACTTCAGCTCTCACCCGGACATGTGTGCTGGACACAAGCCGCCGATGCCCGAAGTACTGACGTCTTTCTACTCGCTTTGATGATGGACTTTATGTTGTAAAACGCTTCTTAAAATTTTAGTTGTTTATGAAGGAAATAAACAAAGTTATAGTTATCAAAAGTTCTAGTGTCTTCTAAGCACTTCCAAACACTAAAGTTCTAATCCAAAACAAGAAGCACAGAATTGTAGCATTTGTTATACCGTGAGACAAGTTTTTGTAGATCAGCATCATAGAAGTGTGCTGGCTGCCTGGGAAGGATCCAATGTGTCAAGCTCTCTGCACCGATTCGTCTAAAGGAACGTGAGAAAATTAAACAAGAATTTCCTCAGGCACATGAACAGAAAAATGTCGGTGGGAGCAAAATCAAGACTATACAGTGAATGATCAAACAACGTCCGGTGAAACTTCTTTAGCAGAATTTTTGTGGAGGAGGCCTTAGCTGGGCGAATGTTCTATTGAAGGAACACAACATCAACACTTTGAATCCCACATTTTTTGTTCTGGGTGAATTTAACTGTTTTTGAAATTCCTGTCCAGTCATGTGTTTCCCACAGTGAGGCACTCTGGATCCATTCTATGACGGCAGGACTTTTATGACTTTTACTAGGACCATCACTTTTTGTTGGACTACAAAAACTTAACTTACAGTATGACAGATGTTGGAATTCTAGTTCTTACGTTTAAAAGTAGCTGAAATATTGTTGTATCTTTTCAAGTAGTTAATCATGTTTCAATTAGTAGTTAGAAAATAAGTTAATCATGTATCTTTTCTTGTAGTTAATCATGTTTCAAGAAGTTAATCATTTTCCAGACCACCTTCATGGTTATCCTATAAAGCGAAATTATTAAAAAGCAAATAATTGAGTAACTCACCCCGATTATTCCAAGAATAATAAATGGGATTAATTCTATCAAGATCCATTTACGTCTTGTACTCATGTAATATTTGACAACATGATCAGTTCCAAAGGGATCTATTGAACGAAGAACAAATGCTGCTACCAAGGCACAGAAAAAACTTCGCCACAATGTCTTCATTGGAAAATAATAACTCACCTGCAATAGCAACATACAACTTTATTTAAAAAATAATGAAATCCAGTCTAGTTATTAATCCGTTGAAGTTAGTTTAGTGAATATAACAACACGAATCATCTCATTTCCTCAAACAACAACAAGAAGAAATTCATTAGGTTTTAGTTAGTATGAGTTGCGCATAACTGATGATATATTTAATGCAAACGAATTTCGCTTAATTTCAATATGTAGTATAATTTTTTATAGTCGCATGTAAAAATTAAGTTACACTGATATCCGTTAACCTGAATTAACTAGGAACATTAATTGTCCGAAATACTGAAAATTCTGACTTTTTGTTTCGAAATTCTAAAGCAAAGGGATTAGGTGTCTATTAAAATGTGTTGGAAAGAATGAGTTGGAATGTGTGGGTATTATAAGTTAAACTAACGGTTTTCAACTAATTTAAAACAGAAAAACGATTACGGTTTAAAAACGATTCAAAAATTTTCGCACGCCTCTCTAATTATAAGACCTGATTGCGGTTAATCATAGACATTTTGAAAATGTTAGAATGTGATTTTTTTATTAAATGATTTTGAAAAATTGTATTGTTATTTTATTACTCTTATTCCTTGAATTACATATTTGTTATCTGTAGAGCTATATGTCGAAAATATTTTGAGCTATGATCATGCTTTCTGTGAGAGCCACATGAATTTGCTACAAGAATTGCATTTTTAATCTTAACCATTTTCATTTCTAAGATTACAATTTTTAGTTTATCCTAAAATTTTACCATTGAATGGTTCAGATTCTATTTAACCACGGAGCATTTCTACCATAGAATGGTTAAGATTCCAATTACCAAAGAGCCTTAAGCTCTTTTATGGTTAAAATGGTTTCATGGTTAAGATTCCATACCTCTACGAAACACAATATCATCAATAATTAGGGTACAGAGATTTGTAATATCTCCTCCTGTCTGCATAATCTCATATCTTCAAGTGTCAGAAATTTGGGTGATTGTTTTTTCTAAACAAGGAAAAGCATGTTGACTTAGTTTTTGAAGAGCACGTTATACAACTCGTTGAGTCACAAATCATATTCATCGTGTTCTACACATTACAAATCAAATGATTTTCTTAAACGTATTATTGTAATTAATTCTCAGGTGGCTTTGCGAATCTCCTACTTGAATGATAGCATATCTCTTTTTGGGCAAAATTTTGGTTTTTATCAGCGTTTTGAGATGAATGAGATTCTAATCAGCAATAATCAGTTGCTTTACAAAATATCTTTTAATTTTCCCTAAAAAAATTCGACAAGACCCCAGAAAGGCATTACATTAATTCTGAATTGAGTCTATGTTCTTATTTTCTTACACACATAATTTTTTTTACAAAAAGTAAAGCAACTTACCTCTTCTAAGCTAAACAAAACACCTCCAATCGGGGCTCCAAAGGCGGTGGATACACCTGCCGCAGCTGCTGCCGATAGCACCTAACCATATAGCATTATAAGATAATAAGTAAATTATATTTTTTAAAAGTAAATATTGATTTTTTTTTCTGTAAATAATATTTTTTACCTTTATGGTTTTGAAACAGTTTATAACTGGTATGGTTAAAAAACTATGGATGCAAAGCTATAGTTTTTTTTAACTAATTACAATCAGCATGGTTTCAGAACCGTATGGAAGAAATTTAACTGGACATTAGAGCTAGGCCTTTCGTTAGGTAATGGAGATTACAGTTAAGTTGTGGTTGAATTGTGTTTCATCAAAAAAACCATGGAATATGGTTTAATTAGATTATCTGGTTGTTTCACTTATCGTAAGAGATGAGAAATACTCGACTTTTTTATTAAGCAGTTTAATTAAACTGTATAATAAAAAAATTTAGTAATAAGTAAATTATTATTATTTTTCCTAATAATTGGTTTTCAATAAAATTACCTCTCTCTTCTTTGCTTCGTTTTTTCCATATTTTGGAAAGAAATAAGACAATATATTCCCAATACAGCATACGATGTGAACCATTGGTCCTTCCTTCCCTAGACTCAAACCCGAAGATACAGCCATCATTGTGGCTACTGATTTGATGACCAATGTCCACTTTCCTAGATAACCTCGCATAATGAAGCCACTCAGTATAGTTTTTATCTAGAAATTGAAAAAAAAAAAACAGAAATATATTTGTGGTGCAAGGGTAAGTGCAAAGCTGCACATAATGAAATGTAAAATGAAAAACTAAATACCAAAACAGAAGCAATAATAATGTTAACACATTATTATTAATAAACATCATTATTTAAATTGTTTTAGATAGAGTCTATGCTCTACACCTTAAATGATTGTTAAGGAAAAAAAATAAAAGGAAATCATTATCAAAAACTGATTAATCATAGTCTAAGACATTGTTAGAGATAGCTAGAATTTTCTGTAACATACAGTTTGTAGTTGATACGGAATAATATCAGTTCCTAAAAAAATTTTTTCGAAAACATGTGACTTGTTACAAAGGTCTGTTATAAAATACCAGGAGAAAGTTGCGAGTCAGTTATGAACTTGTTATCGCTCAACAGCTTAACTGAAACAGCCTAATTCGGTTCAAAAATTAAAAGTGTCGATAGAGGATTGCGAAAAATTAAATACGTTTCATCGAATTACAATCTATGATAGTGAATTTGTTACTGTTTGTGTGTATTATGATTATAGTTTCGTATCATAAGTGTTGTAATGTGTCACTTACTAACACTGTTGCGTGTAAAGATAAAGGTATACGCTGTAAAAATTTCCGGATCAAATTATGGTTAAAACTACCGACACTCAGAAGGTCGATACATTTGACTGTATAATCAATTTTTACCCGTAACATGTAATGAAGCAGAAAAATCCAACCCATCGTAACTTTTACAGTTATAATTACCGTAAAACCACTGAATCGCTTATATTAAATAAATATTGCTGTAAAAATAACGGTATAATATTTTAGGTAAATATAGACTTTACGGTAAAATGTATTTTACTGTAAAATTTATTTTACGGTTGACACACTCAAAGTGCCGTTACGTTGATTCGGAATTTTTTACAGTAAAAGTATATTGCTTCTCGGGGAATATCAAATTTTAACCCTATGATTATTTATAATGCGTTTATACATTTAAAGGAGGGTATTAAAATTGAAGGTAATTATAAATAATTTGAATCCACCTTCAAGTTAATCTTTTTTTAAAATCACGCATTTCATTTTATTTATTACTACAATTTGTTGATTATTTATCATCTTTCGACTGGGGTTCTGAAAACGTGGGTTTTGACGGAATTGCATAGACAGTGTTTAAGAAACATACAGCCGTGAAACACAATTAAATCCAAATAATAAAATTTCAATTATAGTTTATCATAAAAAATATTGAACTGTTAACTAATCCTCATTAAGCATTAAAAAGAATTAAGAAAAGTAGATAAAATCTTTGATATGAAATAGTAAGAAGTACCTCTGGTACACCAGATCCGCATGCGTAGGGTGCAAATGTTAAAACCATGGTACACGCCACGGCCGAAAAAAATAAGCTCCATCCAGCGTAGAAAGCATATGACAATAGGTATTCCTCGGGAGTAAAACTTTCAAGGTTGAAGAAAGTGTACCAAGAGTTCCACTGAATAAAAATAAACAAGGAAATATTCCAATAAAGAATATGAAATGTTTTAACTGTTTGTTAAGAAACAGTTAAAATATTAAATGTTTTTTTAAAAACCTTTAAGTACGCCACAAATTTTTTATTTATTTACACGATAAAATGGACTGAATAAACAATGTCTCCATATTGAAAGTAAAATTTTAAGAACTTTTAGTTAAAAAAATGATCGTTTGATGTTTTCTTTTCATTTCAGAGCAAAGCAAAATTGAATTTTAAAGAACCTACGCTCTCAGAAATAAAACTCTCATTTCTGACGATTCAGCAATTCTTTAACTGTATTTCGTTAATTTTGAGTAATCACTTTATCACAAGTAACGTGATTTTTGATGAAACGTGATCTCTCAAATATATTACGAAACTGTTTCCTCGACTCGAAACCTCATCGCGCTCTGTGGGAAATTGTTAACTAGAATGACGTAACTAGAGCGGAGACAACACGATTGTGAAATAAGCCTGTGTATGCGATGTAATGTGACTGACTGTATAGTGGTCTGGGAGTTGACTTTGTACCAGGAAGATGAAGATCCCGGGTTCAAATTCCGTTACAGGTGGGGTCGTAATTTTTGTTTCCGTTCTGTCTTTCTCGTGTTGTTGGGGAGACATTAATCCACCTATATAGAGCCCATGATAAAGTGATTATTAGAAAAGTTAGTACATTAGTCACAACAAGATTTTTTAATGTATAGAATGATGAATTATTTTTAAAGTTTGACGAAATTTGTTTCCTTGACGAAGTGACGATAATGTTACTTTGACGAAATTTTTGCTCGGAGCATATACCAGGAAACGATTTCATCAAAAAAAAGCGGAGAAAGTTTCGGGATTATTGAGAATCCATTTTCTTATAACGTAATCTAAAGTTAAATTATGAAAAGTGAAATGAAAAAGAAATAAAAATGCTGTAAAAATTGTAATTTATACCTTAATTAAACTTTTTTTTATGATTTACTTGTAAGAAGAAAGAAAAATCAAAATAATATTTAAAAAAAATTGTTTGTTACTATTAAAATATGTTTCATATAACCTGGGCACAATCATCTCCTTCATAGAATGTTGAGTTGGAAGACCAGCAACATTGTTCCTTGTTTAGCCAAAATGCCTGAGGACATACACCTTCTTTCAAATCTTTCATCCAACTTTCACCAATATCAATAAATCCTGCTACAGAGCCTAATAAAGATACGGATAAAAATAAAAAAAATCAGAAATGAATTCACAGCAATATGGGTTAAAAAAGCCTTACTTTTAGTAGTTTTCGAAAGTTCGCTGTTGTTAAAAAGATTACAAAATCTAATATTATTTAACCCTTTGCGTGTCCTCTCTCACAATAACGCTTTTTTTACTGTTCCAGTCGTATGTCTGTTCTCAGACACCATACTCTTAAAATGAAAGAGTTATTTCCCCTACTCAAAAAAGAGTTAAATTATTTTAACTCAACTTGAGTAAAATGCATTCTTATTTGAGCGAAATTCTTGCTTTGCGTTTACTCAAACTTGAGTGGTATTTATTAAGCAATATTTGAGTGCTTTTAGCTCAAACTTGAGTGATTTATTTATTATTTAATTGTGTGCGAGCTATAAGTTGGAATTTCTATCGTTTTATTTTAAAAAGCAAACGATGATAAATCTAAATAAAATTTTTATGTTCTGTGATCTAAATAGATTATGTCTTTGTTTTTATTTCACGTTTAATTTTTTTTCTGGAGAATATGTCATTTAATATTTGGAATTAAGAAGAATTAAAACAATTTTAGTTCACGACGGTATTTCTGAAGAAAACGCTGTTTTACTTTTTAGTAAGTAGATATATCTTGTTGCTTTTATTTTGAAAATAATTTTATTTTGAATGTGTTACATACACATTCCATTTAAATTAGCTGTTTTTCAGCGTTTTGCAATAAAATATTATTCATTTAAATTATTTGTCAAAAAAATTTATTAACATTGAAAGTGTTAATTGTGGATGATTATGGAATATTAAAAAAATCTGATTCCATGCTAGAATCTTTGTCAAAGCATGAGGGAATATATTATATCTGATAAGAGTTTAGAATTTTTTCAGATTTCATATTAAAGTTTTAACATTTTATTTTAATATAATAAATTTATATCCCTGTTTTAGTTTTTTGATGTATAATTTTGGTGCAAAACATTTCTGGATATTTAATTTCATATCATTCTATACTTCTTTTATAAAAGATATTTACGAAATTATTGCTAATACAGTCTATAATTGCTGTTATTTAAATTGCTTTCTATTAATAAAGTTGACTGTCTTTAATTTATGAAAGTTCGCCTTTCCAATATCCATTCATTCAAATCAGAATCTTCTGATGTTTAATGCATTTTATTATAAATATATCATTCAAAGAAAAAGTGGAAAATATTATATTTAAAAAAATTAAGCAGCATTTTGAATTTTTCTGTTTTTATCCTGTTTTTAGCTTNAAAGAGTAAGGATTGTTCTGTATTTACAAACAGAAAAATTAAAGGCGGATGACGCCAAACAAATTATTTTTACAAAACATGTTCTCGAAAACCAGGACTTCATATGGGAGACTGCTTTGAAAGATGCCACACGATGGAGAACTATAAAAAGTAATTTTTACATAAAATTAAAACATATTATTGTGTTTCATATATCTAAAGTTTAAAAAGGAATAAATTAATTTTATTTTTCCTTCATGACCTTGCATATTACGTATTACTGTGCGTTCAACGAAAATTAATTCTGACCAACATGACACCCATGTATAAACTTAATACGGCCGCAAAGGGTTAATTGATATTTTCTTCCACCTCAAAGTTGAGAGAAATTGACTAAAAATGCTTGAAATTCAAATAATTAAGTATTTTGTTGATTCGCTTGCAGTAAAGATTACAAGCTACCATTTACTAACAGGAAAATATGCACAGAAATTTGGAACTATAACTTATTATCTTCTGTCATTTCATTGGTTCCCTGAGGGGATGAAACTGAATCTTCTGAATTGATATCTTCTTCTGATTTAATGGATTAATTCAAACTCTGGTCCTATTGAGGTGGCAACATTTAAGTATAATGATCGTCGTTCTTTTTCTAATTTTTGTATTACCAGATAAGTTCGAAGCAATAAAAGACTGTTGTATAATCAGAAAATTGCAAAGAACTGAGATAGATTGTTTTTTGATGGTTCCATCGTAGCATGAAATGATGCTTTTCTACGAATAATATATTATCTTCATAATTGCTGTTTGTGATAGTTACTCTTGACTCTGAAGTCAAGTTTAGCCTATCTTTAGCTGTGCCCTCTATGTTTATTTTGAAAATGGCGCAAAGCGTCAATATGGAGAAAAGCTACTGTTCTGAGAAAAGAAAAAGCATTTGTAGTATATTATTTCAATATTTAAAAACTTCTTTCAATGCTGTATTTAATTTGTCAATATTTGTAAAAATTTGTAAAAAATGAGAATAAGGCATTGGTAATGATAATTTTTATCGAGGTGGATAAATGTCGCCGAATTGGCGATTTTTAAAACAATTTCAATGACTTTAAATATTTTAGTTACTTGTCCGTACTAAGGCCCATATAATTCTTTACGGTAAAATGGATAGTTGGAAACTATAATTTATTGCTTTAAATGTAAGGCACTTAAACTTTTTTTAATTTGCGACTTTTTTTAAATATTTTTCTCAGCGAAAAATCTGAGAAAAACCGTGTTAAGGAAAACTTACCAGCTGCAACTCCGACGAGAAATACACAAATCCATCCGGACAATTTATCACAATAGCCCTTCAATGAATATAAAAATGAATCTGACATTTTTCGGGTGATATATTTGTGACGATAACTGTCTCGAGATAAATCTCGTTTCCAGTCGATGGTGTGAAAATCATCATACTGTCCAACCCCTGGGGGAAGATCTTCAGAATCTTGGCTGCTTTCCCTCATTTCAAGGGGTCCTGGAAAAAATAAGTCATGATACATTAATTATAAAGTGTTACGAAAGAAACAAGTTTACAAAAAGAAATTCTTTTTAAATCTGAGTATCGTAATATAATTGAAAACCGCCACGCCATGTTTTTAGATTGCCAAACACATTTACCAAAATATGAAGCATTGCTTTAAAAAAAGATGTAGATTTAGTTCTGTTTACTCTTTCAACTAGAGTGGTGGCACAGGGGATAGAGCTCTTGTGACCAAATGAGGTGGCCAAGGTTCGAACCCCAACGGATCGATCTGGTCAATAGTAATTCTTCATCTAGCTCGCTCTGACTACTATGCTGATGTAAAATATTCCCAGTGGTAGAGGGGGAAGAGTCCCCTTGCTGTCGCGCAAATCCTTAGAGGTTTCCAAGGTTTTCCTCTCCAAGTAACGCAAATGTTGGTGAGTTCCATCAAAAAGTCTTTCACGAAAGCTGGTTTCTCCCAATGTGTGATCCAGGAATTCCCATGTCTTCTTGATTGGATTCAAAATTGCAAGGCTACGCAATTGAACATTGGTTGTCGTAAGCACAAAATTGTAAGCTCACTGTTCAACGCCGGCCATACAATCAAAATAAAAACTTTTTGAACTAGGATTCCAATTGATGCAATAAAAAGTCTTTGAACTCAAAATATATTTGGTGAAATATGACAAATTCTTATGGCAACATAATTCTATTGAAATTCTTCATAAAATGATGTTAATTTTTTATGCATGTAAAAGAGATTTACAAGACAATATTGCGAAACAACGAAAAGTAATCAGATTCAATATGCGCTTTTTTAACGTTTCATTCAGATAAATTTCTCTTAACGCAAGGAAAAGGTAAGCATTATTGAATAATCCAAACACAGCAATTTAAAATGAAAAAAAAAACATTTCGATTAATGCAGTCATGCAAAAGCTACTAAGAAAATTTCATTCTAAAACAAAGAGTTCTCATATTGTGCTCAGAATAAATCGCAGGAAAAACGTCGGTGGTTGATGATATATTCCGAAAATATTTGAAAGCTTCAGGGTAAACTATGACAATATTAAGTCTTTTTTCAAAATGAACTGGATAATAGACGCTCTTTACCTTTCACATATGCAGATAATTTCATATTTAACGTATAAAACCAATTATGAAGAAGCGTTTATTAGAAGTAAAAAACTCAACTTGTTTTATTATTTTGAATCTCAATCACGCAAATGATTACTTTTGATTTTAAGTGCATTTTCTCTTCTTTTATAGTGTCTAAGCATAGTAAAATTGAATGTATTGTAAAAGTGAATATCATAGTGTTAAATAAGCTCTTATAGTTAATAGAAACAGGAAATAGCCATGAAATAATATGAATGCACACAGACTACACAGGTCATAACTACTATGAGTTATGAATGTAAAATAGTTAAGAGAAATTGTACAATTTTAGCTCAAATAGATAACAAGATTTATAGCTTTTTCATTTTAAATTATAAAAGCAGGAGAAATAATAGGAATGGCTTATCTGGACTACAAATAGACCATGTGTACCATGACTGCTACAATCAATTATAAATGTAAAATAAATAATGCGTCTTATAATATGAATGGAAATTGTTTAAGATTTTAAGTCATTAGCGTATGTATATTTGACCGAAGCGCCACCTTTAATTTTCATCAGATTTATTTGTTTTAATATTTCACTTTAGGTTGCGTGGCAACCTGAGATAGTTTTTGTTGTTGTTCTTTTTTGTTGTAATTTAGAATTATAATTTTTAGAATCCGTTTTTGATGCTAAATTATTTGTTATTAAAAGATTAAAGTTTTATAATTGTTGTCATTCATCTGTAGAACTTGTAGTTCATTTGATTGATTTTATTTAAAAGGCGTCCGCATTATTTATTTTCACTTATTA